>NW_028040002.1:0-480 GCF_054177405.1 Leptonychotes weddellii | reverse complement strand
GCAGGTTAAATGCCCTTTTTAGCTAAATAAATGCAAGGCAATTAGGTAAAGATTGCCTAGGGAGTGAGACAGAATAGGGCCCCTTTTTGTAAACAGTATTGCCACTCCAAATGGAATTGTTACTTAGGGAAAGTTACAAAACGGTGTCTGAAATCAAGGAATTTCTTGGGTGGAAGAGGAATAAAAGACCTTGTATCTTATTGAATCTTCTTTTTCACATTGACATGGTCTCAATCAAGGTCTCTAGCAGGAAGGGGCTTCAAGTGGGAACTTCTGAGAAGTGGCGGGAAGGTCTGCCCTGGGACCTGGACTCCACAGCAGGGTTTGAACAGAAATGGGAGAAAGGCCCAGTTCTGGTGCATACGGGGGATGAATGCAAAAGTCCCCCTCATCCTGCCTTCCCAGCGTGGTGGACTTCCTCCGGATTCAAGCTCGCTCTTCCTTTATGTCAGAACTACCGCAGGCTTTGCAGAGATCTTG
>NW_028040001.1:0-480 GCF_054177405.1 Leptonychotes weddellii | reverse complement strand
CATGAGTTTGCGTTCAGATGTTGGTTGGGGCTTCAGTCATCTGAAGGCTTGAGGCCAAAGGGCCCACCCAGGGCTCACTCAGTAGGGCTGCTTGAGTGATCTGGCAACACGGCAGCCGGCGTCTTCCAGAGGGACTGATCCAGGAGAAGAAAACAAGGCAGAGGTCACAATGCCCTTTATGACCTAGAATCGGAAACCACACACCAGCACTTCTGCCATATTCTATTAATCAGAAGAGAGTCACTAAGTCCAGTCCGTGCCCAAAGAGGGGAATTGGGCTTCACCTTTGATACCAGGCGTATCGAATAATTTGTGGACAGATTTTAAACCCAAATCTGTTGAAGCCAAAAGGCTGGGAGAAGAAGCCCCAAGTCAGTGCAATAATCCATTGATGGAGGAATAGGGAACTCCATCATTTACATTTCATCTTGCAGTGAGCGTTTTTATCAGTCAGGGTCCTAGCAGGAAACAGATGACACA
>NW_028040000.1:0-480 GCF_054177405.1 Leptonychotes weddellii | reverse complement strand
ATTTTAAACAGATCAAAAATAAATCTTTTTTGAGCTTAGGGATTCATTTTAAGATTATTTAAAATATATTACCTAGCACATCAAATTGTGATATCACCATGATTATTGCTTAGGATGAGTCAAATTTATTTGTCTTTAAATGAAATTAATTAAAAAAGTAAACAATAGAACAGTATTCCATGGATGTGGCAAAAATTAATGCAGGCAGACATAGAGTTGTGGTATATCTAGTTACACTCAGGTGTCCTTCAAGGCCCTCTGGTGCCCAGAGCCCTTCCAGGGGCCTGCAGGCATTTTGAATTAGTAATTTTGAATTCTTTCTTATAAAGGGGGCTTCCAAAATAGAATAAACCTCAGGCTCCCTGACACCTGGATCTACCCCTGTGAGTTGGACTTTATAACAGTTATAGGAGCTTCTTAGAATCTCAGGAAGATAGTTTTTTATCTTTTAGGTTTTGGTTTCTTCTTCATCGTCTTCTT
>NW_028039999.1:0-480 GCF_054177405.1 Leptonychotes weddellii | reverse complement strand
GACAGTCATAGAACAGCAATGCCCCAGTGGAAGCTAAGAGGACGCTCGGGTATTTGGTTCAAGTCCAAGACCATCGTGATTCTAGTAGGTGACCTATCTTTAGGTAAGTTAGCACACAAAACAATAAAAAAAGAAAATCCCACAATTTCTGCCCACCTCTTTTTTCTTTTTTTTGAAAGGTTGAGAAATGCACCAGTTTAGAGGCAGCAATCATAAAGAATTAAAGGTCATTTTCCATTTTTTTACTGAGTATTTATGTGGGTGACCAGCTCTCACTCACAGTGGACAAGAAGGAAGCCTTGTAAGAAAAAATAAAATGGGGCGCCTGGGTGGCTCAGTCGTTAAGCGTCTGCCTTTGGCTCAGGTCATGGTCCCAGGGTCCTGGGATCCAGCCCCGCATCAGGGTCCCTGCTCCGCTTCACTGCTGCCTGCTTCTCCCTCTCCCACTCCCCCGCTTGTGTTCCTACTCTCGCTATCTCT
>NW_028039998.1:0-480 GCF_054177405.1 Leptonychotes weddellii | reverse complement strand
GTACTGCATGGAGCACTGGGTGTTATACGAAAACAATCGATTGTGGATCATCACATCAAAAACTAATGATGTAATGTATGGTGACTAACATAACATAATAAAATTTTTAAAAAATCACAGGATGAAAGGTACAGCACAGGGAATATAGTCAGTGGTATAATAGTGTTGTATGGTGAAAGATGGTAGCTATACTTGTGGTAAAATAGCATAATGTATAGATTTGTCAAATCACTATGTTGTACACCTGAAACTAATGTAATGTGTGTCAAGTATTATATATATATATATATATATATATATATGTTAGTATTAAGAGAGGAATTTCTTTTTGAGAGTTCTCAGAAAGAGGATACTGTAATAAACATTGTCTTTATCAACACCCTCCTTATAATATGCCAAGACCAAATTTCATAAGGCTTTTTCTTATATCTTTACAATATGTGATTGCAGTATCATGCTAAAGCACAATCACTAAAGCAT
>NW_028039997.1:0-480 GCF_054177405.1 Leptonychotes weddellii | reverse complement strand
GGGCTCCCTGCTCAGCGGGAAGCCTGCTTCTCCCTCTCCCACTCCCCCTGCTATGTTCCTTCTCTCGCTGTGTCTCTATCTGTCAAAAAAATAAATAAAATCTTAAAAAAAAAATCTTCCTTTATTTAGTTTTTATTTTTATTATTTTTAATATTGCCGTCTTTTAAAGAATGATCCCACCCGCGAGGTGCCAGGCACAGGGCTTCACCAGCGCCCTGCTCCTGGACTTCCCGGCCTCCAGAAGGACTGGAGTCCACACACTGTGGTGAATTCCTCAGTCCATGGTTCTGTCCGTCCAGAAGAAAGGACAACTTTCTCTTTACACAAATTCCGTGTTCCCCTAACCCCTCTTCTGTGGGGCTGCCTCCTCTGCGTCTGCCTTTCTTGTGTGTGGAGCTACCTTCCCCTTGACCAATACTTGCGCTTGCCTGAAGGAGATTCCCTCTAACACCTGCAAACCCGCACTTCGGGCTGTGAAAC
>NW_028039996.1:0-480 GCF_054177405.1 Leptonychotes weddellii | reverse complement strand
TGTTAGGACATGTTCTGAAATAAAGCTCAGAAGTTGGGAACTTTTACCTTGA
Organism: Leptonychotes weddellii; assembly: GCF_054177405.1. Classification (NCBI taxonomy): domain Eukaryota; kingdom Metazoa; phylum Chordata; class Mammalia; order Carnivora; family Phocidae; genus Leptonychotes; species Leptonychotes weddellii. The sequence continues at coordinate 428 of NW_028039996.1, read as the reverse complement.
TAACTTGGAAATAGAGAACAGAGGCCAGAAGCTATGCATCAAACATTAAAATCCAATGGCGATTAAAAAAATCAAATAGTCAAAAGAAATAGTGAGGTGATCATTGGAAGTCAGTAAATAAAACCAACTGGTTTGAGAAACCAGAAAAACTAAGCATAAAAGTCATGGAGTGGACAAAAAGGAAGTGATTTAGAAATGTTCCTTAAATGGAAAAAGGATAACTCCAATAAGCCAAACACAAGACAGGTCAGTTTTTGTAGGTCAGGAGTATCTGATAGAAACTGAAATGAACAGAAAGAGTAGCCATCCCTTTATACCAGAAGATATGAATGGTGCATACTTTTTTTTTCTTTTTTTTTTGTTTTTTTGTTTTTTAATCTTTTTTTTTTATTCTTATGTTAATCCCCATACATTACATCATTAGTTCT
>NW_028039995.1:0-480 GCF_054177405.1 Leptonychotes weddellii | reverse complement strand
GAAGACTGGCACGTGGACAGGCAGAGACCCGAAATGGGTAATTTTGGCCAGGGGGCCCCAAAACGGGGGAATCCGCACTCACCTACCTGCTCGATCTCCCGGCAGCGCCGCCCTAGCGCCTGGTACTTCCTACGATTTAGTTCCCGCTGGCGCCGCCGCTGGCCTCGGGCGGCCTCCTCTTCTTCATCTCGCTCCCGGAGCCCCGAGCCGCCCAGACCCCCAGACACGAACTCCACCTCCGTCTCCAGCTCGCTCTCCAAGATGTGACCACCGAACAGCGGAGGCAGTGCCAACTCCGAGCCTGGCGGCGCTGAGAACTCTTCAAAGCCCACAGCTGCCATGGTCCTGTAAGGTCAGGGGGTTCAGGGACCCTGAACCTCCCGCCCCTAGCTCCCTCCTCCATCAGACCCGGGAGTCCAGCCCCTCAGACCCAGGAGTCCAGGCCCCCAGCCCCTCCTCCCTCAGACCCAGGAGTCCAGA
>NW_028039994.1:0-480 GCF_054177405.1 Leptonychotes weddellii | reverse complement strand
ATTTTCAGCATAACACTAATTTTATTACAAAATTATAATATCTGAGACAATTCTAAGGCCATTTTGTAGTTTTATTATCCTTATATTCCACTAGTAGTATACAATCCAATTACTGTTTTCTGGGGGAGGTGCACAAAGGTGATTTATTAAAGCACAGGGATAAGACCCACGGGCAGAAAGAGCTGCTACCAGTTACTGGCTTTTAAAGTCAAAAATGCGATGCATCCTCTCCCTCTCCCTGCCACCCTCCCCCTCCAGTGGTTCCCTGAATTCCAAAGCCAGCTATAAAACACCACAGATTATAAGATGCTATCTGGGCAGAGAACATGGCTATCTGCTATGTGGCCCATAATTTCTGCAATGAAATTTTAGGACAGTAACTGTGGCAGTGAGACCAGACCTTGCCCCTTCTCCGTATCCCTGTATCTCTCTTAGGCAGGTCTGTGTATCTCTCTTCCAGAATCACGGGCCTTGTCCAAA
>NW_028039993.1:0-480 GCF_054177405.1 Leptonychotes weddellii | reverse complement strand
CCTTCAGTCACTGAACAGAAGCTGGGCAGAAGGCAAGGGTTCTGCCTGCCACGGGGGAACCTCTGGGCTCAGTGAGTCACAGCTGACATTCTTCCTCTACGAGTTATAAAACCACAAGGGGCTATGGAGTGGCAGCCGACTGCTCTGTCTGTCGGAAGAATGTTGTTGCCAGACAGGTTCATGAGGCATCTGCCGAGCCGGGCTCCAGAAACCAGACCTGGGCTCTTGCCACACCAGGTGGCTCCCAGGAGGCCTCGGCCACCGGGCAGCCACCACCCCTCCCCACAACAAGCGCTCAGGGAGACCCGCCCCCAAACCTCGGCATAACCCCCAAGATGAGCGGGAGCCAGCCACCCCCACCCCCCACGGGCAGCCAACCCATCCAGGCAAGGGCTTTCGGGGACCGTGGCCTGCACAACCACCCCACCCCACCCAAGGCTGGAGGGCAGAGGGGTGGCAGGGTCTCCCCCAATCAAGTCT
>NW_028039992.1:0-9725 GCF_054177405.1 Leptonychotes weddellii | reverse complement strand
GATTTCCGCCCCCCAACATTCTTCCCCTCCTGCTATCTTCTTCTTCTTTTTTTTTTCTTAACATATATTGCATTATTTGTTTCAGAGGTACAGATCTGAGATTCAACAGTCTTGCACAATTCACAGCGCTTACCAGAGCACATACCCTCCCCAGTGTCTGTCACCCAGTGGGGGGTGGGGTGGGAGGGATGGGGTGACTGGGTGACAAACTTTTTTTAATCTTTAAAGATTTTACATTCCCTCTATACATCCTGTTAACAAGCAATAATAAACCATGGTTTATTTTATTTTTTAAAAATATTTTATTTATTTATTTATTTGAGAGAGAGCGAGAGAGCACATGAGCAGAGGAAGAAGCAGGCTCCCTGCTGAGCAGGGAGCCCAATGGGGGACTCAATCCCAGGACCCTGAGATCATGATTTGAGCCAAAGGCAGACGCTTAACGAACTGAGCCACCCAGGCGCCTGTAAACATGGTTTTAAAAAAAGTAACAGGGGCACCTGGGTGGTGCAGTCAGTTAAATGCCCCACTGTTGGTTTCAGCTCAGGTCATGATCTCAGGGTCGTGAGATCAACCCTGTGTCGGGCTCCTTGCTCATCGGGGAGTCTGCTTGAGACTCTGTCCCTCTCCTTCCACCCTTCCTCCCTCCCCAGCTCATGCTCTCTCTCTCTCTTTCTCTCTCACTCTCTCCCAAAATAAATTAAATCTTTTTAAAAAATTAATAAAATTTAGTATTTAAAAAATGTTTAAATTAAACTAAATAAGAAAATTTTCAAATATGCATACAGTTGCTGAACATAAATTCCTATCATTCATAGACACACTACTAAAAGGATGACAACTTCTGAACACATTTGTTCTGAATACTTTTACTGGGTTTCTCATTTAGATAGGTCAGCAAATTGGTGTTTGCATAATGTGCCTGTAGAACTTACACTGCTGAAAGACATGTAGACATTTTAACAGATAGTATTTATAAAATGGTGTTTAGAGAGACAGAATTCTGTGTAATCTTAGCAGTTAATGTTAGCATTCAAATTCCAGTTAATCAGTATTCTATTTGATCTTACAGTCTGCTAATGTTTAGCACTTAACATCCTTTTTCCTAAAAAAAGAATGACTTCACCTTTTCTGTTATAAACCATCCAAAAGATATCCTCACAGTAAAAATGTATATATTGAACTTTCTCCTCTTTAGTTAGCATTGAATGTAGTTCAATTATGACTTTTTCCCAGGGTTCAACATCACTTGCCTTGGTTATGTGATGGTATCACCTGAATGCTTTGTATCAACAATTGTCTGGAACTTGAAAAGTATCTGTAGTTACATGAAAACTTTACATTTCATTTTCAGATATTCTATTCTTTTAAATGATTGGGATAGTGGAGTATACCAAGACTCCAATGGTTTCAATATGATGAAAACACTGCTGATAAGAATTTAAGTAAATTTGGGGTGACTGGGTGGCTCAGTCGTTAAGCGTCTGCCTTCGGCTCAGGTCATGATCTCAGGGTCCTGGGATCGAGCCCAGCATCAGGCTCCCCGCTCGGCGGGAAGCCTGCTCCTCCCTCTCCCACTCCCCCTGCTTGTGTTCCCTCTCTCGCTGTGTCTCTCTCTGTCAAATAAATAAAATCTTAAAAAAAAAAAAAGAATTTAAGTAAATTAGATTCAAATAAACAGTGTGTATTAGTGATGTAAATACCAGGCCATTCTAATCTAGTTCCTTTTCCCTGAGATGTTTAAAACGGATGACTATTTTATATATTATATATTATCTATATTATTATTAGAGAGAGACAATGAATATGTGTGTATATATATGTATATATGTGTGTGTGTGTGAATATATATACATACATATAAAGAGAGAAATAGAGAAAGAGACTTTTTAAGACTTTCAGTTTAGCCAGGCAGAAATAATGATCAAACAATATTCAAATGAATTTTCTATGTCTATTATCCATCTTAAGATGTTATCACAAGAAGAGCTATACCTAATTTTATTTTACATCATATCACCGGTAGTGGGCTCCATGGTGTTCCTTAAAAAGATATATCCATGGCCTAATCCCTGGAACCTGTGAATATTACCTTGCAGATGTAATTAAGTTAAGGATTCTGAGATGGGGAGATGATCCTGGATTCTCTGAATGAAACTTAAAAGCCATCGCAAGTGTGTTTATAAGAAGAAGCAGAGGGAGATCTGATACACATAGAAGAGAAGAGTAGGAAGCGATGTGCCCATCTCGGCAGAGATAGGGGCGGTGCGGCCACTAGAAGCTAGAAAAGGCAAGAAACAGATTCTCTCTCCTAGAGCCTCTGGAAGGAGCACCACTCTGCTGACACTTTGATTTTGGACTCTGCCTCCAGAACTGTAAGAGATGAATATCTGTTCTAAGCTGGTTCGTAGTGATCTGTTATGGTGACTCTAAGAAACTGATACATTACCCTTGTTACACTATTTTCAGATGTGTTTCTAGGATGTCAACTGCTTTAACACTTTTCTGCTCTTCCTTATGTTTGTTTTAATAACAGAAGCTTAAAGGAGTACCTAAGAAAGGACTATTATGTTCTGGATTCAAAGATGATTGAATCTGTGGCAACAAATTGTAATATTTCCAGATCTTATCAAATGAGATTTCAATGGTGCATTGTTTCTCCAGATCACATTGTTTAACTATGTAGAACTTGGTAGCTACTAAGAATTTTGTATCTATTAATTTAAAAAAAGATACCATATGTTATCCTATCACAGAAAGCTAAATTTATACAGTGAAAACAACTAAAATTGGTGAGTAACATTTTAAAAAATCTTAATAGCATAACGGTAAGAAATTATATGGCCCTAAGTGAAGAGAAACCAATTCGTCAGGAGAGAAGGACAGAATCAAAGCCCAGGACATTAGGAGGAAGTCTCACTGGACAGGATGGACTGGAAGTAGAACATCCCTCACAGAAATAATTCTGTTTTCAAGTCACCTGGTTTGACAAGGGTATCTCAAGCCTTAAACTTGCTTTAAGGTGATTCTTAATTGGTAGTAACTGTGGAATCTGACAGAGCAAATGCAACTCTTCTTTGAAGTAAAGTACCTCCATTCTTAACCCAAGTTCTATCTCCAAATAATTTTTAAAAATATTTTATTTATTTATTTGAGAGAGAGAGAGCAGGAGGGAGAGGGAGAAAGAATCTGAAGCAGACTCCATGCTAAGCATAGAGCCTGATGTAGGGCTTGATCTTAGGACCCTGAGATCATGACCTGAGCTGAAACCAAGAGTCAGACGCTCAACCAACCAAGCCACCCAGGCATCCCTGCAAATAATTTTCAATTACAGTGCCCAAACTATAGGCAAAGCATATCAGGAAACCCCCCAAAATCAGAATCTCTGAGCAAGAGAAAGCAGAAAAACAAACAGAAACAGATCCACAAGGGCTTCAGGCATTGAAGTCAGCAGGTACCGGCTATAAACAGCTGTGCTAGCGAAGTTTAAGAAACAAGTTTGGAGATATCTCCAGGAAAAGAGTTAGTTACCTGGGTCGCAGGTTATTATAACCAAGCAATCCAGTGAAAAAGCAAAGAATGTCAGACTAGATTAGAGAGACAAAATGATGGAAAATACAGAAGATAAGGTAGATTTAGAAGAGACAGTAGGAGACCATCCAATGGAGTCCCCCAAGGAGAGTTGATAAGAGGGTGAGGGCAGTGTTTAAAGAATGATGGCTGAGAATGTCATACAGATGATTAAAAAACAGCATCTTTGCCAACTGTATAGGGTGGTTGCACTGGTTGTTGGCTTCATATGCACATTTTTATTTACTAAAATTTTTATTTTGAGATAATTATAGATTTACATGCAGTTGTAAGAAATAATATAGAGGGATCCCTTGTAACTTTGAACCCACTTTCCTCCAAGGAAATAACTTGCAAGCTATCCATAGCACAATATATTTTTTTTTAATTTTTTTATTGTTATGTTAAACACCATACATTACATCATTAGTTTTAGATGTAGTGTTCCATGATTCATTGTTTGTGCATAACACCCAGTGCTCCATGCAGAACGTGCCCTCCTCAATACCCATCACCAGGCTAACCCATCCTCCCACCCCCCTTACACAGCACAATATTACCATCAGGATACTAACATGGATACAGTCAAGATACACAGCATTTCCATCACCACAGGGATCCCTGCTGTTGCTCTTTTATAACCACACCCACTTCCCTCCAGCTCCACCCACCCACCTCCTTAACCCCTGGCAACCACTGATCTGTTCTCCATTTCAATCATTTTATCATTTCTAGAACGTTCTATAAATGTTCTAGCATATGCAACCTTTTGGGATTGGCTTTTTCCAGTCAGCTTAGATCTCTATTCATACGGGTTGTTGCATTGCCTTTTATCGGTGAATGCTGTTCCATGGTATGGATGGACCATAGTTGGGTTAACCATTCACCCATAAAAGAATATCAGGGTTGTTTCCAGTTTGGGGCTATTACGAAGAAATTGCTATAAATACTGTGTACAGGTTTTTATGTGAATGTAAGTTCTCAGTTCTCTACAAATGTCCAGGAGTGCAATTGCTGGGTCATAATTAGTTTTTGTTTTTTAAGAAAATAACAAGCTGCTTTCCAGAAGTAATATATGAGTGGTCTGATTTCTCTGCATCCTTACCAACATTTGGTGTTGTCTCTACTTTTTCGTCTTAGCCATTAAGTGTATAGAGACATCTCATTGTAGATTTAATGTGCATTTCCTTAATGGCTAATGATGGTGAATATCTCCTATGTATTTCCCATCTGTACATCCTCTTTGGTGAAATGCCTGCTCATATCTTTGGTCATTTTCTAATTGGACTGTGCGGTTTTGGGGGTTTTTTGTTTTGTTTTACTGTTTTGAGTGTTCTTGATATATTTTAGAAAAAATATTTTGTCCGATATTGTGGTTTGCAAATAAATTCTCCCAGTCTGTACCTTCTCTCTTCATCCAGGATCTGTCACAGAGGAAGTTTCTAATTTTGATGAAGTCCTACTTATTGATTTTTTTTTTCCTCTTACAGATTGTGTTTTTGGTGTAGAGTCCAAGAATTTTTTTCCTTCTCCTAGTTCCCAAGGAATTTCTCTTATGTTTTTTGCTATAAGTTTTATAGCTTTACATTTTACATTTAAGGACAAGATCCATTTTTAGTTAATTTTTTGTAAGGTGTGAAAATTAGATCAAAGTTCTTTTTTTTTTTTTTTTTTTTTTGCCTATGGATGTCCTAATGCTCCAGCACCATTTGTTGAAAAGGCTATCTTGCCTCCATTGAATTATTTTTGCACTTAAAAAAAAATCAGTTGGACATGTTTGTGTGGGTCCATTTTCTGCATCTATATTCTGATTAATCTCTTTGTCTATCCCTTCACCACACAATCTTGATTACTGTGGCTATATGTAGTAGGCTGAATGGTGGCCCCCAAAAAGATATGATCACAACCTAATCCCCAGAACCCACGAATATCCCCTTAGATGGCAAAAAAGTAATAGTACCTTAAATGACAAAAGATGTGATTAAGTTAAGGATCTTGACGGGAGGTTTCCAGTGAAACCATGTGGGTCTGAAGATTTCTTTTGGGGGTGATTTTTAATTACATATGCATAGGGTTAACAGTCACAGAGCTATTCAAATGATCTATTTCATACTGGGTAAGTTGTGGTAGTTTGTGTTTTTCTTATTTATTTATTTATGTATTTATTTTTTTGTAGTTTGTGTTTTTCAAGGAATTGGTCTATTTCATCTGTGTTGTCAGATTTATGTATATAGAGTTATTCATAGTATTCCCTTATTACCCTTTTGATGCCCACAGGGTCTGTAAAGATATCCCATTTCATTCCTGATACTGATCATTTATGTCTTTTTTTCCCCTTTGTCAGTCTTTTCAGAGGTTTGTCAACTTTATTGATCTTTTCAAAGAATCAGCTCTTTTTTTCATTGATTTTTCTCTATTATTTTTGTTTTCAATTTCATTGATTTCTGCTCTAATCTCTTTCCTTCCTCTTTCCTGCATGCTGTGGATTTATTTTGTTCTTCTTTTACTAGGTCTTGAGGTGAGAGGTTAGATGATTGATCTGAGAATTTTCCACTTTTCTAACCTATGCATAACTATAAATTTCCCCTCCACTCTGCCTTAGCTGTGTCCTACAAATTGTAACATGCTATTAAAATTTGTATTTTAATTTTCATTCAGCTCATTTTTATTGTTACTAAAATAATGTATTTTTATTGTCCTTCAGTTCAATTTCTTAAATTTCCCTTGAGACTTCCTCTTTAATACATGGGTTATTTATAAATGTGTTGCCAATCTCCTTTTGCAGGAGACATACTTATTCTTTTTGCTATCAATTTCTAGCTTGAGTCCATTGTGATTGCAGAACACATTCTATGGTTTATATTCTTTTAAATTTATTGAGATTTGTTTTAGGACCTAGGATATGGTCTATGTAGGTATATCTTGTGGGCACTTGAAAAGAAAGTTTATTGTGCTTTGTTGGGTGAAATTCTATAAATGTCAATTAGATCCTGTGGGTTGATGGTATTGTTGAGTCCTTCTACAGCCTTGCTGATTTCCTATCCAGTTGTTCTATCAATTTTGAGAGAGGTGTTGAAATTTCCAGCTGTAATCGGGGTGTTGTTTATTTCTCCTCTCAGTTCTAGCCGCACATTCTGAAGCTCTGTTGTTTGGATCATACACATTTAGGCTTCCTATGTCTTCTTGATGGATTGACCCTTTTATTATGATATCAAGTCACTGTCTGTCTCTGGAAATTTTCTTTGTTCTGAGTTGTCTCCCTGATCTGTAGCCACTGCAGCTTTCTTTTGATTGTTTGCACAAATAAATTTTTTTCTCTCCTTTTACTCTTGGGCTGCCTACATTGTATATCTAAAGGGAGATTGTTGGGCACCTGGGTGGCTCAGTCGGTTAAGCATCCACCTTCGGCTCAGGTCATGATCCCAGGGTCCTGGGATTGAGTCCCAAATCAGTGGGGAGTCTGCTTCTCCCTTTCTCCCACCCCTCCACTTGTGCTCTCTCTCAAAAATAAATAAATTCTTAAAAAAAAAATAAAGGGAGATTCTTATAAATACATATGGTGGGGCTGTTTTTAACCCACTCTGCCAAATCTCTGTTTTTCAATTGGTGTATTTAGACCATTTATATTTTACAATTATTCATGTGCTGGGGCCTAAGTCAGCCATTTCATTTTTTGTGCCCAGTTCTCTGTTTTCTTTCTTTTTCCTGCTATTCTGTGGGGTTTCTTCAGTATTCTTTAGAATTCTATTTTGATCTATCTGTAGTGTTTTAAGTGTGTCTGTTTGTATAGCTTTTTAGTGGCAGCCCTGTGTGTGTGTTTGCTGACCTTCAAATTGTTCCCCCCCTATCGTTAAGGTGGTATTTCTCTCTCCCTGCTTTCAAGACTTTGTGGTTTTCAGAAGCTTGACTATCATGTAAATGGTGTGATTTCTTTAGGTTTACCCTGCTTGGAGTAGACTCGGCTTCCTGAATCTGTAGGTTTACGTAATTTTGCAATACTGGGGGAGTTTTCAGTCACTGTTTCCTTGAAGTACTTTTTCAGGCCCTGTCTTCTTTTTACCCTCCTTTTGGGTCTCCAATAACAGGAATGTTAGATCTTTGTGATAGAGACTGGATTCACCATCTAGACCTAATGGCCTCCCCACAGCCATGCATCACGTGCTTCTCCCTTCTGTCCCCAGGGCTTCTCCAGTGCTGGAGCATGGGGTGCCATGAGAAACTGCTCCCTGTCCAACTGTGCAGAACCCAGAAGAGCTGGGGAGGTAAGGCTGCTGGGGTGAACTTTTGACTGAGGGACCTGGGAGCCAGGGATAAATGTCTCCCCCTTCTCCCCTTCAGGTTAATGGTTCTGTGGAACCAAAGACACATTCAGCCCCCGCGGTGGCGCTGTTGGGGACCACCTCCCTGTATCCTTCTCTGCCTGTACCCCTCTTCCTTGCTTTTCTCCAGGGGCTCACACTCCCCAGCAAAATACTTCGTTTTAGGTCTTTGTCTCGGGCTCTGCTTCCTGGGATATGTCTCAGCTTCAGCTGTGCCTCAGTGCTCTCCTTTCCCACACTAATCTTTCAAGCCCACGTTCTCAGTTTGAATCAGTCAAACTGCGGAGAGCCTGAGAAAGGAACACTGACCTTTAACTGCCTCTCAGAAAAAACACAGTGTTCCCATCATCACTGATAGAAAGAAGGTCCTGCCCCCACTTTTTATCATCATCTCGCCCCCCTTCATTTTTTTTCTCCTTTGATCCAACTTCAGATAGAAATAATAAGTAAAAGTTCAGTTTAATGAAACAAAAATGTCAAGGCCACCTATGTAAAAAAAAAAAAAAAAAAGGCAAAACTACAGAATTTCAGTATTACAAAATATCCATACAGTTTCTATAAGGTTGATTTAACAAGATCTGATCTATAGTTCCCAAATTAAATTTTGGAACCAGAGAGATCTAGACTGTGCTCAGAAATCCATTCATCCAGTCATTGTATCTAGTTCGGAGTTCTATGAGAGGTCAGGAATGTATCAGAAGAAAGTTTTTTAAAATACAAAACTATTCAGATCCCATCTATTCCACCCTTGGAAAATGTACTAGGCATCTCTTTGAGGTTAGAACAAATTACCCAAGCAAACATATGTACTAGTTACTATTGCTATGTAACAAATGACCTCAACAGTTTGTGGTTTTAAAGTACCATTTTATCCTGCTCTCACTTTTATAGGTCAGGAATTGGGGAAGGGTTTGGCTGGACACTTCTCATTTGAAGGTTGTCCTGCGGTTGCACTCAGAGGGTTGTGCTGCCGTCCTCCACGAGCTCCGCGGGGCTGTGGTTGTCAAAATGAAGCATCCACCAGGCTCTGAGCAGTTGATACTGCCTATCACCTGTGAGCTCAGTCAAGACTGTCTACCAGGGCAGCTACATGTGGCCTAGCAGGGGACTTGAACTTCTTACCTGGTGGCACAGAAAGCATTCCAAGAAAACCAGGGAGGGGTGCCTGGGTGGCTCAGTTAGTTAAGCGTTCAACTCTTGGTTTTGGCTCAGGTCGTGATCTCAGGGTTGTGAGATCAAGTCCCACATCAGGCTCTGTGCTCAGCACAGAGTCTGCTGAGATCCTCTCTCCCTCTGTCCCTCCTGCTCGTGCTCTCTCTCTCAAATAAATAAATAAATCTAACAAACAAAACAAACAAAAAAACAGGCAGATGTTGTCTAGCTTCCAACATTACAGTGTCACTTCTGCTTCATTTTATTGATTACAAACATGTCATCAAGGCCAGCCCAGATTTATTTTATTTTTTAATTTTATTATGTTATGTTAATCACCATTCATTACATCATTAGTTTTTGATGTAGTGATCCATGATTCATTGTTTGCGTATAACACCCAGTGCTCCATTCAATCCGTGCCCTCTTTAATACCCATCACCAGGCTAACCCGTCCCCCACCCCCCTCCCCTTTTGAACCCTCAGTTTGTTTCTCAGAGTCCATCGTCTCTCATGGTTCGTCTCCCCCTCTGATTCCCCCCTTTCATTTTTCCCTTCCTACTATCTTTTTTTTTTAAACATATAATGTATTATTTGTTTCAGAGGTACAGATCTGTGATTCAACAGTCTTACACAATTCACAGCACTCGCCATAGCACATACCCTCCCCAATGTCTATCACCC
>NW_028039991.1:0-480 GCF_054177405.1 Leptonychotes weddellii | reverse complement strand
TCTTGTGGCATCCACGTGGCCCCTCCTGGGTGCTGTTCTGCCTGGTGACACGGCCCTGGCCTCACTCCTCTGTCCCTCCTGCCCACGAGTAATGCCGGTTCCTGCTGGTGTCAGTTTGTCGGTGGCCTCACCATCCCCAGTGGCTTTCAGGCTCCTCCTTTAGCCAAGTAACCAATTCCCTGCTTTAAAGCACCTGCGATAAAAGCCCTGAAGTAGTTTCTGGTTCATGGTTCGACCTGGTCTGGTACCAGAGTCCCACGTCCCAGTCTCTTGCCATGCTGTGCCGGCTCCTGAGAGTCTGCGTTGACTCCTCTTTCTGACCTCTCTAGTCTCTTAGAATGCTGCCCCAATGTGTTTTTCATCCTGGCTGCATTTGTGTTAAACGGTGATAACTCTCCTGGGTCTTGGAACTTAACATGATGAATCCAGCATCTATAAGCCTTGGGATCACTACCTTCCTGAGGCCGCGGTATCAGTTCA
>NW_028039990.1:0-480 GCF_054177405.1 Leptonychotes weddellii | reverse complement strand
AGGCAGTCAGCTGAGCACTGGAAATTGTTGAACTGGTGCTGCATTTTAATACTTTGGAACTGTGGGCTCTGCTCTATTAGAGCAGGGGTTGGGCTACTGTCGGTTTCTATAAGTAACATTTTATTGGAACACAGCCATGCTAATCATTTATGCTTTCCCGCTGCAGGGGCAGACTCGGGTGCACCTGACAGAGGCCACATGGCTCACAAAGTGAAAAATACTTACTGTTTGATGCTTTACAGAAGAAGTTTGCTTACCCTTTCATTAACGGGCTCCAACATCATTTCAATAGGTGGCGAACAGTATTTTAAAAAACAAAACAAAATATTAAAGTACATTGCATGTAAGTAAGTGCTGTTCTGTTAAATCTGCTAATGTAGGGAATGCAAGCTGGGGCAGCCACTCTGGAAAACAGTATGGAGGTTCCTCAAAAAGTTGAAAATAGAGCTACCCTACGATCCAGCAATTGCACTACTGGGT
>NW_028039989.1:0-480 GCF_054177405.1 Leptonychotes weddellii | reverse complement strand
ATCCTTTTAATGTACTGTTGGATCCTATTGGCTAGTATTTTGGTGAGAATTTTTGCATCCATGTTCATCAAGGATATTGGTCTGTAATTCTCCTTTTTGATGGGGTCTTTGTCTGGTTTGGGGATCAAGGTAATGGTGAGGCCTAGGAATTTCTATAAAATGTTTGTTTCAAAAATAAAAATAAAGATTTTTGGAAGTTTCTAGAGCAAACCAACATAAGGAGATTTGTTACCAGAGATTTCTTAAATACTAATTTGGTATTAAAAAAGCAGAAATTTGGGGCACCTCGGTGGCTCAGTTGTTAAGCATCTGCCTTCGGCTCAGGTCATGATCCCAGGGTCCTGGGATGGAGCCCCTCATTGGGCTTCCTGCTCCACAGGAAGCCTGCTTCTTCCTCTCCCACTCCCCCTGCTTGTGTTCCCTCTCTGGTTATGTCTCTCTGTCAAATAAATAAATAAAATCTTTAACAAAATAAAAATA
>NW_028039988.1:0-480 GCF_054177405.1 Leptonychotes weddellii | reverse complement strand
ATTTTCAAACTATTATGAGATCTGGGATAGCCTATTACAAAACTAAAAATTCTGCTATTGTTTTGTCATTGCTTAGAACAAATGGACTGGATAAATAAATATATTAAAATCTTTCAAAAGTTATAAAAATTCCACAAAGTACAACAAAGATCTGTTTGCTTGGATTACACTTAAATAAATGAAAAATATATAAAACCAGTATATTAATAATAGATAAGAAAGAACATAATTTTGAGGTGCTATAAGAAGAATAGCAGTTACTACATTACTTACATGATAGAGGTTTTCTCTTACATAGGTTATGCTGAAAATAGCGTTCTTCAAATAACAGAAATATGATTGGAATTGTCAAGCTAATTATTAAACTTTATCCATTTTTCACGATCACTTACTAGGGAAGAGGTGAATAAGAAAGAGAAAAAACTAATTTACCCAAAATATTTCATAAAGAATTAATTGAAATAATGGAAAATGTGTACA
>NW_028039987.1:0-480 GCF_054177405.1 Leptonychotes weddellii | reverse complement strand
CCTTCAGTCACTGAACAGAAGCTGGGCAGAAGGCAAGGGTTCTGCCTGCCACGGGGGAACCTCTGGGCTCAGTGAGTCACAGCTGACATTCTTCCTCTACGAGTTATAAAACCACAAGGGGCTGTGGAGTGGCAGCCGACTGCTCTGTCTGTCGGAAGAATGTTGTTGCCAGACAGGTTCATGAGGCATCTGCCGAGCCGGGCTCCAGAAACCAGACCTGGGCTCTTGCCACACCAGGTGGCTCCCAGGAGGCCTCGGCCACCGGGCAGCCACCACCCCTCCCCACAACAAGCGCTCAGGGAGACCCGCCCCCAAACCTCGGCATAACCCCCAAGATGCGCGGGAGCCAGCCACCCCCACCCCCCACGGGCAGCCAACCCATCCAGGCAAGGGCTTTCGGGGACCGTGGCCTGCACAACCACCCCACCCCACCCAAGGCTGGAGGGCAGAGGGGTGGCAGGGTCTCCCCCAATCAAGTCT
>NW_028039986.1:0-480 GCF_054177405.1 Leptonychotes weddellii | reverse complement strand
AAGAAGACGATGAAGAAGAAACCAAAACCTAAAAGATAAAAAACTATCTTCCTGAGATTCTAAGAAGCTCCTATAACTGTTAAAACGTCCAACTCACAGGGGTAGATCCAGGTGTCAGGGAGCCTGAGGTTTATTCTATTTTGGAAGCCCCCTTTATAAGAAAGAATTCAAAATTACTAATTCAAAATGCCTGCAGGCCCCTGGAAGGGCTCTGGGCACCAGAGGGCCTTGAAGGACACCTGAGTGTAACTAGATATACCACAACTCTATGTCTGCCTGCATTAATTTTTGCCACATCCATGGAATACTGTTCTATTATTTACTTTTTTAATTAATTTCATTTAAAGACAAATAAATTTGACTCATCCTAAGCAATAATCATGGTGATATCACAATTTGATGTGCTAGGTAATATATTTTAAATAATCTTAAAATGAATCCCTAAGCTCAAAAAAGATTTATTTTTGATCTGTTTAAAAT
>NW_028039985.1:0-480 GCF_054177405.1 Leptonychotes weddellii | reverse complement strand
GATGGGTTAGCCTGGTGATGGGTATTAAAGAGGGCACGTTCTGCACAGAGCACTGGGTGTTATGCACAAACAATGAATCATGGAACACTACATCTAAAACTAATGTAATGTATGGTGATTAACATAACAATAAAAAATTTAAAAAAAAGAATCCATTTTTGAGAGCAATTTGACAATATGTGATAAGGTTGCAGATGCATATAACCTACAACCCAGTCTCAGACTACGAGGTATTTCCTGGAGAGAAATCTGAAACAGGGAACACCAGGAGAGAGAAAAGATGTGGATAATATACACACATATGAACATTTACTGCAACACTGTTTGGGGATAGTAAAAAATTGGTGCAAGATGTATCACCTAAATGAACATCTGTGGTGGAAAAGATGAATAAACTGGGATAATTCAAACTATAGAGAAGTTAAAACGAAGCATCTTTTGGATAGATTGACAGATGGGATTTCTGAAATGCTGAAGAAA
>NW_028039984.1:0-480 GCF_054177405.1 Leptonychotes weddellii | reverse complement strand
GATTGAGGGCTTTATTAAAAAACAGCACAAGAAAACCTTAGCTTTTTTTTTTTTTTAAGATTTTATTTTTGAGTAATCTCTGCATCCAACCTGGGGTTTGAACTCACAACCCTGAGATATAGAGTCTCGATCTCCTGACTGAGCCAGCCGGGCACCCCCGAAAACCTTACCTTTGAAAGAAAGGGCAGTAAATGGTGGAAGTGCTTCAAGTTATTTTGTTAGTGAGTGGGATGTTACTATCAGCTCTTCCAAAGAATGAGAACAAGATGAAAGTGGTATATAAGATGATCTGTTGTTATCTCGACTTAGTGGAGAAAGATTAGAGGAAGGAAGAGCTAACTGACCAGTTACTACTGTAACAAAAATGGAGTGCAGGACTCGAGGGAGGTGGGTGAGGAGAGGAAAAGCGATGTATAAACCTCTTCGCAGGCATGTCATCAGTGTTTCGTAACAACTCTTGAAAAGATCAAGGAAAGTAAA
>NW_028039983.1:0-480 GCF_054177405.1 Leptonychotes weddellii | reverse complement strand
GCTCTCTCACTCCCCAGGGCCCCATGTTTTCTGGGTCCCATGCTCCCATGCCCTGGGGTCCCTCTCCTCGGCTACCAGGCCAGCGGTTCCCCAGCCACCCCGAGGTGTGACTCATCCCGTTAGTACTGCTGTCCAAGAGGGGCGACGGGACTGACCCTGTGAGTCACATCTGCAGGCCCCCGCGCCGTTAGCTGATGGGACGGCACTGACCTCTAACCCATGACAGACAGTAGTGCTGCACTCCGAGGACTGGGGGGCTCTGGGGATACAAGACTTCCCAGTGCCTCCACGCAGATTTTCTGATCCGACCTCAGGGCTCCATTCCTTTCCACCCAGGGCCCTGACCTCGGCCAGCAGACTTGCCCAGGTCCAGAGTTCCACCTTCTGGGGGGCCCCCTACCCTTGTGATGAAGTCCCGGACCCAGTCCCCAGCTGTTCGCCCGCCGGCCGCAGGACACAAGGGTCCCTCTGTAAGTTGCC
>NW_028039982.1:0-480 GCF_054177405.1 Leptonychotes weddellii | reverse complement strand
AGGAAACAGAAAGAAATCAAGACCTGAACATGAAAAGTGCTTTCTCTTCTAGAAAGAAAAAGCATCCCAAATTACAACACAACAATTCTCCCCTCCCTAATTTCCCATGATGCTTTTAGGGTCACCTAGGCCAAAGGGTCTCATTTTAATTTTTTTGGCCACACGCTGAGCTTCTTTGGCATTGTGTACAGTCAAATTATCCAGTTCTGGGCTCTGGCACGTGATCCTTTTCAAAAGCATGAAACGTCAGCATGGAAGAAATGCATTCCTTTCCATGCTCTTTGTATCCCTTCCTCTTGGTAACTGACTCCTCTCTCACCGTGAGTTGGGTGGGGATAGTCCATCAAGTGTCTTCACCCCCCCCTACTGTAGGGTTAAGCATGTCACCAAGATAGGTCATCAGTGACCGCGTTCCCACAACACCTGGACACACTGATTGGATTTGATCTGGACACAAGACCCGAGTAAGACCCATCAGAG
>NW_028039981.1:0-9726 GCF_054177405.1 Leptonychotes weddellii | reverse complement strand
GGGGGCAGGGAGGGGACAGGGAGAGAGTCCCAATCAGACTGGGAGCTGAACACGGAGCCCAATGTGGGGCTCCATCTCACCACCCTGAGATCATGACCTGAGCAGAAACCAAGAATGGGACGTTTAACCCACTGAGCCATCCAGGTGCCCCAAAAGTTATTTTTTCCATTCCTTGTGAAAGCTGCTCAAAAATAAGAATTAGGATGTAAAATGCATTCTAATAAAGCTCTTTGTATTTTAGAATTAATCTAGTTTGGAATTATCCCATTTCCTTATCTTCAAGATTCCTTCTTCCAAAGTTATTTACTATTGCATTGATATATTTTATATTTGGCACATAGGGTTCCACCAGTCTGTTTAGTGACCTTTTCAATAAATGGAAATGGAAATTGGAACGAAGGTTATGCTATGCCAGTAAGTCACAGAAAGTTTTCCTACTATGACCCCCAATAATTGCTCATGTCCATTTCTTACTTTTCAGTATTTTGGTTAACCTCACTGACATTGCTTCTTGGTGGTTTGCAATATATTGACTCCTTTTCCAAGAGAAGGAAGATAATAATCTCTAACAAAAAAGACATGCAGTGTCCAGCTGCAAAAATTTCTCACTCAGAAGTGTAGTGACCTTTTAAAACTATTCATTTTACCAAGTCATTAGCAAGGTATTTTCCCCCAAGATAGCTGAGGTCAGTGAATGAACAATAAATGGTGTGTATTGTACATTCTGATCCTTTACAGACCAACTTAGGAAGTGACAAATATGCTCTAGTCCTCAAATCCAACTCCTCCAAGAATTCCTGATAAATCAGAAAAAGCCAGTGCTCTTTCCTCCAAATGGAAAAGTTATATGGTATATGAAACAAATGGTGTTTTGAAATATTTTAGCAAATAATTTAACACAAGATAAATTAGCATTTTAATATCTATTAAAAGAGATAAAGAAAAAGATAATTCTTATGAATGGTAATAACAAAAATGATCCAAGTTCTCTAGCTGACAGGGCAAAGGCCAAAAATTCTGCTTTTCTATCTGTCCAGCACTGAACGGAAGGGAGTCAAGGACCCGACTGCAGGTAACAATAATTCCCTCGGTCAATTATCCTGTTGATTACTACATTGCCTCAGAAAAAAGCTTAATTAGTTCCTCTACTTATGAAGTTACCCTGAAAAGCAGAGAGCCAGGTACTGAGAGTATATTAATGTGCTTTTATCTTTTTGCACATCCTTTTACGTCTCATTCTTCTGTCCTATTCCTTAGAAGCCTAATTTTCCTTGGGGGTTGGGGAAGGACAAGAATATTAGAGCAGGAGTGCAAAGGAAAGGAAAAGTTGATAATCAGCTTTTGTCACCTTAAATACACCAAATCTACAGAAAAACAAACCTTGAAATTTCAGCATTGTAGGGGAAGAAAGGATTTTCCAAATTCTTTAAGCTCTCATTAACATAGCATGAGCTGGATCTGAAGGGCTTCATAACTGAGTTCGGCAGTAAGCCAGAAACAGAGGGAACTCAGGATCAGTGCTACATCAGAGGTGGGGAAGGGGGCGGGGGGCGGAACAGGGAAGCCAGAAGAACTGAGCATTAGCCTGGATGACACTAATTCCCAAAGAGATTAAGACAGAGAGGTTTAAATATAGTTAATTGGCAACTTTGTTTCTCCTCCCTCCATACTTACTGTAGTGGAGGGTCAGGAAGAATATTCTTTAAGTTACAGACCACTACAAAGCCACAGATTCTTTGCATATCTGAGATGCAGGACCTGTAAATTCACATAGTGCAGGAGCCAGTGGGAGGGGCGATCAATCTCTGCAGCTCCCTAGGAACTCACAACTAACTACACCCTCATTCATTGAGCCTCAACAGATCTCTGAGTGTCAAGACCCAACAGATGTCCCTGTCCCTGTATTCCAGAGGAATCACTGCAGCCTCACACTTTTTTTATCATTCTATATCTGAAAGCTTTTAGGACCTTTGACACCAGGGGTCAGTCCCACTTAAGCCCATTAATTTTTATATGGGCTGTAATTTGTAAACAACCTGTATGTCTTCATGAAAATTTTTTAATTTTCAAGGAGCCCTATAATGGGAACTGCTCCAAACAGCCTTGCTGCTAGCTCACTCCCAAATTAGACTCGGGCTCCTCGTCTCTGAGGGTTATTAAGGCATAGTCCTCTTTCTACACCACTTTCAGCTGCTCAGCATCACTGTCTTATTTCCTACTCAAGAGGTTTTTGCCGACTTTGTTGCCTCATCCTCACTGGGGAAGTCACAGGAGACCAAAACAGCTGACTGTTTGGTAACTAGGACCCAGTGCAGGGATCCAGCGAGCAGAGGTCAGGAATCAGGCAGTCAGATTGGGGGAGCTCTGGGAGAGGAAGTGAGGAGGCAGCCTGGGGAACCAGGAGGACCACACTGTCCCTGGCGTCCTGTGAGGGACTGGGTCCCAGCCAGTCCTGCTTTGGTTTATATCATCCTTGGCAAGTTCTAACACATCATTTCAGAGAATTCAAGAACAAATAGCTAAATTCAACTCATAACCAGATTTTTGAAGAAGTGACCAACAGATGACCACATAATTTTAATTACACCTCGTCCGTCCCACTTAGTTGTTTTCACACTGTGGAGAATACAGTGAAAGTTGAGGGAAATCCTAGCCTTGCTGCTTTAATACTCTTTCCATTCAGGCAATGATCTGTCTTTCCTAGACCTTGCCTATTTAAAACCCTACATTTTGGTACATATTCCTTTGCACTGTCTTTAGGAAAAAGTGATTTTGTTGATATTTTGAGTATGTTTTAAGTGTTAGTAATCTAGGGGCCACACGGAGTTTTCACAAGTGGTGGGACTTGGTTACCTTGTTTGGCATGGCTGCTCATGGCACTTGCGGATCTGTGGTTCAGGCTTGCTTAAGTATTTGCACTTCTTGTTGTCCACGATGCTGATGTTTTTGTTCATGATTTTTGTGCAAGACACTGTTGTCTTCCTTTCTCCTGAAAAGAGCAAACAAACACGTAAAGAAATTATAGGTCTTTATGTAAATGACTTAGGAGGTGTGTATAGGTTTGTAATTTTCAGACTTCAAAAGGAATTTTTTTTTTTAATTTTATTTATTTATTTGAGAGAGAGAGAATGAGAGAGAGAGAGCGCAAGAGGGGGAAGGGTCAGGGGGAGAAGCAGACCCCCTGCCGAGCAGGGAGCCTGATGCGGGACTCGATCCCGGGACTCCAGGACCATGACCTGAGCCGAAGGCAGTCGCTTAACCAACTGAGCCACCCAGGCGCCCCTTCAAAAGGAATTTTAAGTTAGATCGATGAAGATATGATTTATCATTTACATAAAAATGCATCTCTAGGCTTAAGGAAGATAAATGGTCACTTTTTTCCTCATTAGAAATTACATGGCAGGGCGTCTGGGTGGCTCAGTCGGTTGAGTGTCTGACTCTTGATTTCAGGGTCATGATCTGGGTCATGGGATCAAGCCCCAAGTCAGGCTTCACGCTCAGCACAGAATCTGCTGGAGATTCTCTCTTCCCTCTCCCTCTGCCCCTCCCCCAGCTGGCACATGTGTGAGTGCTCTCTCTCTCTCAAATAAATAAATAAGTCTTTAAACAAAAGAAATTAAATAGCAAGTTTTACATTCCCAAGGGATTGTGGCAGCAAAAGGTGCCAAGACATTAATTAAAGATTCGTTAGTAAGGACTATGCCATCTTTTAGCATTAAGTGGTGGAAAGCTGTAATTTGTAAACAACCTGTATGTCTTCATGAAAGCACATAAACATGCATGCATATTTTATCATTTGGCTGTACACCATCAGTGCTATGTAGTAAGTTATGGAAAGCGAGCTTGTTTTCAGTATAACTCAGAACTTTATTCTTACTGTCTCTGATGAAGGTATTCTAGAGCAATGAGGAATTCTTGAAATCCTCATTCCCTGTTTATTGTGATGTTCTCTAAGAAAAGCCATGGGACTTTTCACCAGATTTCAGAAGAATTGCTTTTCTACTTTCTCTGTTAGGATAAAGTCTGATTACAGGAGGTAAAAATGACCACTTGTATGGTGTATTTATTTTTATCTGGGCCCTATAAGCACACTTACTTGACAAGATTTTCATTATTTCTTCTTGCACCTAAAGAGCCTACTAGACACATGTTAATTCTCTTTCTCTACAAAAGTCTGAATATCTATATAAGATTTCATAATCTAATTTAACTGATTGACATTATGAAGTAATTAAATCAACCAACAATTTTAAAGCCAGATGGGTCATAAAGGATTAAGAAAATAATCACAAGTCTTCTGGGTCTCTACTGCAAGGCCATTAGTTAGGGTCCGATGACTGTCATGCAGTGATAATTAGGAAACAGAGCATTCATGCTGGTCATGCCAAATATGCCTGGGCTGGTGGCAGAGAGGTCACTATGTCATTTAATTAACAGAGAGGGAAGGCTGGTGTCAGGAAGGAAGGAAAGAAGGAATGTAGAGAGAGAGCTACTTTGAAGAATTTTTGAGTATCTCTGACCTGAATGGGGGATGGGGAGAGGCAACAGGGTGGCCCAAGAGAAGGCAGAAGAACAGGTATAGGTTTAGGATCTTTCCTTCCTTTCCCTCTCAACAACACTGAGCACAGTCCCAGGACAATTTTTAGTCTACAAAAAAATGACTACCTCTCTCACCTCTCTCTCTCCCCTGCTGTGTGTGTATGTGTGTGTGTGTAGTAATGAACAATTATATCTATGATTATTGCATATCATTTATTGAAATCATTTAGTTTTATCTTCAGTTTCATGTCCCAGTACAGGCAGCACAATGTTGGCCAATTATGCCTTATCTGGAGAATTCCAGGTCTGGTGCAATGCAACTTATTCTATGGGAGCTCAATGCAGACAACAGAATGCCAGGCAGGTAAAAGGTCTTTTCCCAGCTTGGAAAATAAAACGTGGGCTGAACTGCAGGACTTTATGGCCAGTTGCAACGTGAATGAACATCTCCGCTCAGAAGTCCGCTAAGCCTGCCCTGTGCACCTCACACGGTCAGGTGAGCTGATGGGATCTGGTAGAGAAGAGACAACGTTTGACGCCTGGGGTAAATGCTTTGGGGCTGCCCAGGCTATTCTCTGGTAGGTAAAGAAGGGGGGGAGTGTGGCATTAGATTTACTCATAACAAGTGTTCAATACCTACCAACTTCAATTTTCAAATAAACTGCAAAAAAAGCAGAAGAGGCTTATGTTCATTCTTTCACAGAGAAAACTGGCCTCACAAGGTAGTTACCTAAGTGTAAAAAAGTTGGGACAAGGGGGTTGTAGTTAACTTCCTCCTAGTTTCCTATGCTCCAGGTGCTCCTTTATGACCTGATGCTCATACTAAATAGATACCGTGCAGATTCCGTACAATGCTAACATATGTGAGTACAACTTCTACATTACAATGATGCCTACTTTAAAGCAGGATTAACATGCAGGTTACTCTCATTAAATCTAAATGTTAGCTTTAAAATCTAATTTAAAGCCTTCAAATTCATAAGACACTCTTTTGCATTATAGATGGAGTTGCCTAAAGTAATTTATTTATTTATTTATTTTTTATTCATGAGAGAGCGAGAGAGAAAGGCAGAGGGAGAAACAGGCTCCCAAGGAGCAGGGAGCCTGATGCGGGACTCGATCCCAGGACCCTGAGATCATGACCTGAGCCGAAGGCAGATGCTTAACCATTTGAGCCACTCAGGCGCCCTCCTAAAGTAATTTAAATAGTGACTTTCTGCCAACTACAATACGAAAAAAATGACTAACAGACATTATCCAGAGAACTTTTGCTGATCATATATGTAGTTATGAGGTAAATAACTCAGGGCTAATTATACGGCATTTTTTTACTTTCTTCAGAAAATACATAATTTTAGTTATACTCCCCTAGAGCTAACATACTAAGCTCTTGAAAAATATCCTTTAAGTGTAAGTGTTGATATATCAAGAGACAGAGATACCTGTGTCATTTCAGGGATCACCTTGGTGTTCTAAGAAAGTAGAGAGGCGGGCGCCTGGGTGGCTCAGTCGTTAAGCGTCTGCCTTCGGCTCAGGTCATGATCCCGGGGTCCCGGGATCGAGTCCCAGATCGGGCTCCCTGCTCGGCGGGAAGCCTGCTTCTCCCTCTCCCACTCCCCCTGCTTGTGTTCCTGCTCTCACTATCTCTCTCTCTGTCAAATAAATAAAATGTAAAAAAAAAAAAAAGAAAGTAGAGAGGCATGGGATTGTGAATTGGGACTTCTCCATCCACAGTGTAGCAAGGAAGCTCACATCATACATGTTTTGGCAGATAGGATAAGCTTGGCCCTACTTTTTAAAAATTTCATTGAACAAAAACAACAGAATTGGGGGGAAGAAATCTATTGCTCAGCTCCAGGCACACCATGCCTATGAAAATACAACTAGATCTTAAAGCCATATGGAAATGTTATTGTTTGACTTTTTTCTTTTATATATTTTTATGTTCCAGCCAACACAGGAAATTTCCATTCTAGCATCTAATAGCAGTATTAACAATGCATCCAATACTGTGGAACCTAGGGACGGGCAGAAAGTGATGAAGTAACTGGCTTCCTGCCTGAACCACGAGTAGCTGCAAGCTGTTGACAGTGGATTACTTGCTTTACGGCAATTAACTTCACCTCTGGCTCATTCCCATTAAATCAGCATTGGGGAAATCAGTTTCGATGTTCTGAATACAACTAGGAATATAAGAACATAACCATTATGCAATTGGTCTCATTACCGAGTGTGGGCAAAATCTGAAAACGAACGGTAATTTTTATGTATTGACTCTTTCTTTGTTCTCTGAAGATACTTAACAAAGACTAGATATTAGATCGGGTGCCTTCTTTTCCACTCTCAGATATAAGCTGATATTTTTTTCTAGGCTCTGTGTTTAACCCCATGAAATGGATATTTTTAATAAAAGTATGTTCTATCCATGTAGATCACATTTCTAGAACTGGCATCATAAATATGGAAACCTGTTCTTGGGAGTGTGTTCAGTGTTTCAATATACATTATTGAAATTCTCTCTATCTTACTGGATGCTCCAAACTTTTAAAAACTTGTGAACCTCTATAAGACTGAGACTACATATGTTCATTCGTCTTTATAATTTTCTCTCAAATTATTTATTTATTTGTTATCGAACTAACAATGGCCAGCAAGTAAGTGAACCAAAAATAAGTGTATTTTACTGAGGACGAAGGGTTTTTCCCTGAGCACTTAGAAATACGTAAGGTTTTTTTTTTTTTTTTTAGCATACATTTATTTTTTTATTATGTTATGTTAGTCGCCATTCAATACATCATTAGTTTTTGATGTAGTGACCCACGATTCATTGTTTTTTAAATTGAACAACATCCAAAATTGTGCATGCCATTTAATTCTTAGCCATTTTTTGACATTTTTATAAAAATTTCCCCTCAGGGCTTGGGCTTAATATTAAAATGACTATTTCATCTTTTTTAAATGAAAATATTTTTATTTTGTATTGTTTACAACACCCAATATATAATCCAACCTAACCTTATCATTCCCATGCACATAAATAGTTTAATGGGACCCCATAACTTTCAAGACAAATTTAACTCGAGTGCTAGCATAACACTCGGGAATCTTCATGCACTAGCTTCTCTCTATAAAAAAGTAGAAAATGGTCAGAGTATCTCCCACTCCTTGATCCTCATATTTTGCACCCTAGAAATAAACATTCTCACAAACCTCAGTGCCTTTGCACCTATGCATATCCCTGGAATGATTTCTACATCTTCCCATATCACTCTGTACAGTGATTTTATTAGCTGATGCCTACTAAATGAACAGTGAATCCTCTAAAAGCAGAAAGCACTCATCATTGGACTACTCAGCAACAGTGAGTGTGTATTTGGTATTGGTAAAGAAATCGATGAGTGAACTACAAGAATGTAAGTCAAGGCCAAAGTGCTTTTTGTACTAAGAATTTCATCTTAAGACTATTTCCTAAAATGGTGAAAAGTCATTTGCAAACCAAATGACTAGTTATGGGAGATAGTTATCTAAGGCAATTTTAGCTAATGAATTTTGTAGGTATTAAAATATGAGTTTATAAAGAGTTCACATTAATATAAAAACGTTCTTATTAAAGAAAGTAGAATTTAAAACTGTATTAAATATTACTGAAATGAAATAATGCAGAGAAAAAAATATATTTTGGTGCATTTTCTTCAGGTAATAACATTTATTATGGTGCAGGCAATGTGTCTTTAAAATGGAAAAATGGAAACAAACTGCGCTGGCAAAAAGATAGGGGTATTCTACTTGGAGCCTTAGAATCTGTTCACGCACAAAGAAAGCCGTGTCTAAAGGATATCAGAGTGAGAGTCTTCAGCTGGTTGGGTTTGGACTAAAGTGAAGAACGTGGAATATTGTCTTATTTTTTTCCCCTTCAAATTGTATCTATTTAGATTTCCTAAAAACATGTCTATTCATTTATTTCAAAAGGGATTATTGAATTTGGGGGGCTCTTACTCTAGGTTTTATATCACTAATCCATCCACCAGCTCAAAATAAATTCTAGAGTAACGCAGTTACTGTATGCAGTATGAGGAACGCTAATTCAACGCACAACCCTCAGATACTATGAAATGATAGATCTCGAATGCCTCTCAAAACCAAGATCACTTAAAACAGGTCTTTTATGTAAAAAAGAACTTTATCTGGTGAACCATACTTTTGAGGTGCCAAAATAAACTTAAAACATCCCTTCAAAGAGGTTTTTTTTTTTTTTTAAAGATTTTATTTATTTGACAGAGAGACACAGCGAGAGAGGGAACACAAGCAGAGGGAGTGGGAGAGGGAGAAGCAGGCTTCCCGCTGAGCAGGGAGCCCGATGTGGGGCTCGATCCCAGGACGCTGGGATCATGACCTGAGCTGAAGGCAGACGCTTAACGACTGAGCCACCCAGGCGCCCCTCTTCAAAGAGTTTTTAGATGCTTCAGAACACCAGTGCAAAGTAAACATTTATTTCCCAAATACATTTTAAGCTGTTTGAAAGTAAGAGGACTAATTTCAATGGCCAATGCTAAAATATGAAATGATATATATCCTTTCAAACAGTTCTAAAACTATCATTAGAATTTGAAAAGACGGTGCCAAAAAGCATACAGATGTTATACTGTTGGAAAAATTTTCCTGAGATCATCAACATCCATTTGATATTTAAAAATATTCCTTCTAAAAGGCTTTTCGTATCTTGTAATAACTGATATTAATAAAAATAATTAAAATGCACAGTGAATTAACCTTAAGTCAGGTTTTCATTCTAAAACAGTTTGAGATTCTAATGTAAAAGATCATTACAATAAAAATTTAGCTACACAACAGTAGGTATCTTTAAAAATTTCTTTTCCCACTTATTGCTGGCAATCTAATGCCTTACAACAGAATCCAAAAAAATAACATGTCAAACATTGAAATTTTATATTGCTCTGTGTTATTTTATTTGCTCTTGCTTAATACAGTCCTGTGAAGTAAAATAGTTCTATTATTTCTCTTTGCCATTGAAGATAAATTTTGCATGAATCTGTTTCCAATGTTCTGTGCTTTGAACTGACTGTCCTTCAATTCATGAATATGCTGAAAGATTACAAAGCTCTTTCAGGCTATAAAATGGACAATATGAAGTTAGATATGATGCGATTCTTAAAATCCTGTCCATCC
>NW_028039980.1:0-480 GCF_054177405.1 Leptonychotes weddellii | reverse complement strand
TGAACTGATACCGCGGCCTCAGGAAGGTAGTGATCCCAAGGCTTATAGATGCTGGATTCATCATGTTAAGTTCCAAGACCCAGGAGAGTTATCACCGTTTAACACAAATGCAGCCAAGATGAAAAACACATTGGGGCAGCATTCTAAGAGACTAGAGAGGTCAGAAAGAGGAGTCAACGCAGACTCTCAGGAGCCGGCACAGCATGGCAAGAGACTGGGACGTGGGACTCTGGTACCAGACCAGGTCGAACCATGAACCAGAAACTACTTCAGGGCTTTTATCGCAGGTGCTTTAAAGCAGGGAATTGGTTACTTGGCTAAAGGAGGAGCTTGAAAGCCACTGGGGATGGTGAGGCCACCGACAAACTGACACCAGCAGGAACCGGCATTACTCGTGGGCAGGAGGGACAGAGGAGTGAGGCCAGGGCCGTGTCACCAGGCAGAACAGCACCCAGGAGGGGCCACGTGGATGCCACAAGA
>NW_028039979.1:0-480 GCF_054177405.1 Leptonychotes weddellii | reverse complement strand
TGTACACATTTTCCATTATTTCAATTAATTCTTTATGAAATATTTTGGGTAAATTAGTTTTTTCTCTTTCTTATTCACCTCTTCCCTAGTAAGTGATCGTGAAAAATGGATAAAGTTTAATAATTAGCTTGACAATTCCAATCATATTTCTGTTATTTGAAGAATGCTATTTTCAGCATAACCTATGTAAGAGAAAACCTCTATCATGTAAGTAATGTAGTAACTGCTATTCTTCTTATAGCACCTCAAAATTATGTTCTTTCTTATCTATTATTAATATACTGGTTTTATATATTTTTCATTTATTTAAGTGTAATCCAAGCAAACAGATCTTTGTTGTACTTTGTGGAATTTTTATAACTTTTGAAAGATTTTAATATGTTTATTTATCCAGTCCATTTGTTCTAAGCAATGACAAAACAATAGCAGAATTTTTAGTTTTGTAATAGGCTATCCCAGATCTCATAATAGTTTGAAAAT
>NW_028039978.1:0-480 GCF_054177405.1 Leptonychotes weddellii | reverse complement strand
CTTCTCTAATCTGCTGCTTCACTCTTCCCTCCTCTACCCCACCCCCCCATTCCGTGCTGCTCACTCACACTTGCCTTATATCCGGATTCTCCAGTTTGTATTCTGTTTACTTCGTGCCAAGTCCGCATTTTCTATGATTCCCTCAATGAGGGAGTCATCTGATTCAAATGCTTGATGCTAAGAAATGGGCGACACATAAACCTAATCTTCTCAGGAGTTACTGACATCGCTACCTCTTCATAATGTCCAAGTTAAGAATTCATGGAATACTTATAACCCGTTAATCCTTTTAAAATAATAGTACCTATAAATTGTGATGATTAAATTAAATAATACATACAAACACTTAATATGATGCCTGGCATATAGTAAGCACTCAATAAAAGTTAGCGGTTATTGTATTTTTTTTTTTTAAAGATTTTATTTATTTATTTGACAGAGAGAGACACAGCGAGAGAGGGAACACAAGCAGGGGGAGTG
>NW_028039977.1:0-480 GCF_054177405.1 Leptonychotes weddellii | reverse complement strand
CACCCACCAGAGGTAAGGTAACAACCTTCCACAGACTTCACCAGCACCACTGTGCTGTCCCTGGTTCATAGCATTTCTCTTATCTTCTAATAGCTCCTTTTTGAGCCTTTACTTCCTTTGCTTTAGCAAAATAGGTAAGATTTTATCTTTAAAATAAACCTCTTTTTTTCTATATCACTCACTCTGGTTCTGGTTCCCTAATCATTCCTAAATAATACACTTAAATTAACTTTAATCCATGTAGAATTGATAGTCTTGTATGAGATAAGGTAAAGATCGCTTTTATTTTTATATAAATAATTGACCCCGTATCACTATTAAGTAGCTCATCTAATGTAATACACATGTATTTTTCTCTATTGTTTTACATTGCTAATTTGCATCCTTGGAATTATTTATTCCACATTGTCTGAACTGATGCATTGTGTAATTTGTAATTGGGATGTATGTTGATATATTTTTTTTTAAATGCTGAGTTTT
>NW_028039976.1:0-480 GCF_054177405.1 Leptonychotes weddellii | reverse complement strand
GGGTTTTCTATATATAGTAGCATGTCATCTGCAAATAGTGACAGTTTTACTTCTTCCTTACCATTTGGATGCCTTTTATTTCTTTTTCTTTTCTATTTGCTATGGCTAGGACTACCAGTACTATGTTGAATAAAAGTGGTGAGACAAGTACTTGTCTTGTTCCTGATCTTAGGGAAATACTTTTAGTTTCTCACGATTGAATATGATGTTAGCTGTGGGTTTGTCATATATGGCCTTTATTATGTTGAAGTATGTTCCCTCTATATCCACTTTGTTGAGAGTTTTTTTTTTTTTTAAGATTTTCTTTCTTTATTTGACAGAGAGAGACACAGTGAGAGAGGAAACACAAGCAGGGGGAGTGGGAGAGGGAGAAGCAGGCTTCCTGCTGAGCAGGGAGCCCGATGTGGGACTCGATCCCAGGACCCCAGGATCATGACCTGAGCCCAAGGCAGACGCTTAACAACTGAGACACCCAGGTGC
>NW_028039975.1:0-480 GCF_054177405.1 Leptonychotes weddellii | reverse complement strand
AATTCTATGCATGGTCTCATGATGGTAATTTCTACAGTGACCCCAAGAGGAGTGGCAGGTACCCTGTCGTGGTAAGTCAGGGATGGCTTTAAATAAATATATATGTGTATGTGTGTATATATATTGAAGTTTGAAACAAAAGTGAAAAATTCTCTAGCTAGCTGGTAAAACAGCATGATGAGTACTGCAAGGGACTTCATGTCATGCCTCATGTTTTCAGTTGTGTTGCATGAATTCATCACATCTTAGACACAAAGGGAGTTTTAGCTTCTGCCTGTGATCTGCTGCTTTATCTGCATGAGGAGACATGGAGTGGGGAAGGTCTACAGATACTCAAAGTCCTTGACACTGGTCATCTGAGCCTATGTACAAACTAGCTTAGCCTATTCTTACAATGAGAAATAAGCCCGAAAAAAAAAGAAAAGTTAAACGTCAAGGGGCAACACAACATTGGTCAATTCGCAAATCTAGAACAGCCAT
>NW_028039974.1:0-480 GCF_054177405.1 Leptonychotes weddellii | reverse complement strand
AAAACTCAGCATTTAAAAAAAAATATATCAACATACATCCCAATTACAAATTACACAATGCATCAGTTCAGACAATGTGGAATAAATAATTCCAAGGATGCAAATTAGCAATGTAAAACAATAGAGAAAAATACATGTGTATTACATTAGATGAGCTACTTAATAGTGATATGGGGTCAATTATTTATATAAAAATAAAAGCGATCTTTACCTTATCTCATACAAGGCTATCAATTCTACATGGATTAAAGTTAATTTAAGTGTATTATTTAGGAATGATTAGGGAACCAGAACGAGAGTGAGTGATATAGAAAAAAAGAGGTTTATTTTAAAGATAAAATCTTACCTATTTTGCTAAAGCAAAGGAAGTAAAGGCTCAAAAAGGAGCTATTAGAAGATAAGAGAAATGCTATGAACCAGGGACAGCACAGTGGTGCTGGTGAAGTCTGTGGAAGGTTGTTACCTTACCTCTGGTGGGTG
>NW_028039973.1:0-480 GCF_054177405.1 Leptonychotes weddellii | reverse complement strand
ACGGGCTCTCAGCTTGGGGTTGCCATAAACTGTGATCCGCTGCACAGTCGGGCCCCTGCTCCTCCAGCAGGGACCCAACAAGCGGCAGATCCGGGGAGACTCACCTTCCTCGCCCGGGAGGAGCCGCGCGGGAGTGCACCGCAGGGATCTGCTGGGTTTGGAGACTCCACCCGGGGAGTCAGGTGCCAGAGATAGAAATGCACAGTCACAGGCTGGGTGAGCACAGAGTGTGGCCGGAGACCGGGGAGACAGGAGTGACTGACGGCTTTTCTCTGGGGACTCACTGAGGAGCGGGCCCGAGTTCTCGGCTCCTCCGGGGTGGAGATTGGGAGGCCGCATTTTCACTCTCCGCCTCCAAAGCTGTACCGAAAGCTCGCAGGGAACAAAAGCTCCAGAGAACAAACCCGAGCAGATTACTTAGCGAGGAGGGGGCAAGAGCGGGGCAATTCCGCCTCCGGCAAAGACATTTGGGAACCACGG
>NW_028039972.1:0-480 GCF_054177405.1 Leptonychotes weddellii | reverse complement strand
TTCATCTAAAACTAATGATGTAATGTATGGGGATTAACATAAGAATAAAAAAAAAAAATGAAATCTCCAGGGTGGGGGATGGGTTAGCCCGGTGATGGGTATTAAGGAGGACACGTACTGCATGGAGCACTGGGTGTTATATGAAAACAATGGATCGTGGATCACCACATCAAAAACTAATGATGTGATGTATGGTGACTAACATAACATAATAAAATTAAATTTAAAAAAAAAAAAGAAATCTCCAGTATCTATTGGGTCTCACTTTTTTCACTCATCACCTAACATATATGTTTATTTTTAAAATTTTTTTATTTTCTGTCTCTTCTCAATAGAGCAGGGATTTCTGTTTGTTCACTGCTGCATTCCAGGTGCCCGAACAGGGCTGGCATATACAAAGTGTACAAAATTATAGTATGTTTTTCGGGTGCAGGTGGCTAAAAAGGGGTAGGATGAGGGAAGTTTGTGGTGGAGCCGTTC
>NW_028039971.1:0-480 GCF_054177405.1 Leptonychotes weddellii | reverse complement strand
GCGACTGCCTTCGGCTCAGGTCATGATCCTGGAGTCCCGGGATCGAGTCCCGCATCGGGCTCGCTGCTCGGCGGGGGGTCTGCTTCTCCCTCTGACCCTCCTCCCTCTCATGCTCTCTGTCTCTCATTCTCTCTCTCTCTCAAATAAATAAATAAAATCTTTAAAAAAAAAAAAAAACTAAGTAGAACTACCTTATGATCCAGGATTTCCACTTTTCCATTTGCTTATGTCAAAGAGATAGCTGTTCTCCCATGTCCATTGCAGCATTATTTACAATATCCAAGACATGGAAACAACCTCTGTCTGTCAACTGATGAATGGATAAAGAAAATGTGGTGTCCATATACAATGGGATATTATTCAGCCATACAAATGAGGGAAATCCTGCCATTTATAACAACATGGATGGACGTTGAGGGCACTATGCTAAGTGAAATAAGTCAGACAGA
Organism: Leptonychotes weddellii; assembly: GCF_054177405.1. Taxonomy (NCBI): domain Eukaryota; kingdom Metazoa; phylum Chordata; class Mammalia; order Carnivora; family Phocidae; genus Leptonychotes; species Leptonychotes weddellii. The sequence continues at coordinate 31 of NW_028039971.1, read as the reverse complement.
GAAAGACAAATACTGTATGACCTCACTTATA
>NW_028039970.1:0-9726 GCF_054177405.1 Leptonychotes weddellii | reverse complement strand
GGCTGCATATTTTTCTCATTTAGTGCTCTGAATATATCCTGCCAGTCCTTTCTGGCCTGCCAGGTCTCTGTGGATAGGTCTGCTGCCAGGCTAATGTTTTTACCATTGTAGGTTACAGACCTCTTGTCCTGAGTTGCTTTCAGAATTTTCTCTTTGTCTCTGAGACTTGTAAGTTTTACTATTAGATGTCGGGGTGTTGACCTATTTTTATTGACTTTGAGGGGGGTTCTCTATGCCTCCTGGATTTTGATGCCTGTTCCCTTCCCCAAATTAGGGAAGTTCTCTGCTATAATTTGCTCCAATATACCTTCTGCCCCTCTCTCTTTTTTCTTCTTCTGGGATCCCAATTATTCTAATACTGTTTAATCTTATGGTATCACTTATCTCTCAAATTCTGCCCTCGTGATCCAGTAGTTGTTTATCTCTCTTTTTCTCAGCTTCTTTATTCTCCATCATTTGGTCTTCTATATCAGTAATTCTCTCTTCTGCCTTATTTATCCTAGAAGTTAGAGCCTCCATTTTTTATTGCACCTCATTAATAGCCTTTTTGATTTTGACTTGGTTGGATTTTAGTGCTTTTATTTCTCCAGAAAGGGTTTCTCTAGTATCTTCCATGCTTTATTCAAGCCCAGCCAGTATCTTTATAATCGTCATTCTGAACTCTAGTTCCAACATCTTACTAGTGTCCATATTGATTAGGTCCCTGGCCATCGGTACTGCCTCTTATTCTTTTTTTTGATGTGAGTTTTTCCGTCTTGTCATTTTGTCCAGAGGAGAACAGATGAATGAGAGAACAAAATGCTAACAGGGTAACAACAACCTCAGAAAAATATACACTAAACAAATCAGAAGAGACCTGAAACTGGGGGAAAAGAAAGGAAAAGAAAGAAAAAAGGAAAAAAAGGAGAAAGAAAAAAAAGAAGAATATGATCAAATATGATCAGGATGAGAATAGATCAGTGCCACACAGTAGATTTTGGGCGTATTTTGGTCTGTTAGAAGAAACTGCCTCCCAAAATTTTAAAGAAAGAAAAACTTATATATGTACAAAAATAAGGGTAAATACGATGAAGGGATGGAATATGACTGTAAAGATAAAAATTATAAAAGATTTTATAAAAGGAATTGATAAGAAGTTGGTTGAGAAAAGAAAGAAGAGACAAAAAAAAACAGGGAGAGAATGTGATCAGGCAGGGGACTAGAACAAAGCCATAGACTAGAGATTTAGGGTATATTTTGTTAGAAGAAACTGTATACCAAAATTTTAAAGAGAAAACAACTTACATATATACCACAAATAAGGTTAACTACAATGAAGGGATAGAATATGACTCTAAAAATGAAAAATAAAAAAGATTTTTAAAAAAGGGATTGATAAGATGTTTATTGAAAAAGGGAAAAAGAAACATTCAAAAAAATAGAGAAAGAAAAAAAGAAAATTAAAAAAATTAACTTTGAAAGACTAAAGAATCATGGGGAAAAAAGCCATGAATTCTATGTGCTGTATTCCCCTAGTGCTGGAGTTCTGTCATTCTCATTGATCAGTAAACTTGGTCTTGGCTGGCTGTTTTCACTGATCTTCGTGGGGAGGGGCCTGTTGCCGTGGTTCCCAAATGTTTTTGCTGGAGGTGGAATTGCCCCACCCTTGCTGGTACGGGCTAAGCAATCTGCTCGGGTTTGCTCTCAGGAGCTTTTGTTCCCTGCAAGCTTTCCGTACAGCTTTGGAGGCTGAGAGTGAAAATGGCGGCCTCCCAATCTCCACCCCGGAGGAGCCGAGAACTCGGGGCCCCACTCCTCAGTGAGCCCCCAGAGAAAAGCAGTCAATCACTCCCGTCTCCCTGGTCTCCGGCTGCACTCCATGCTCACCCAGCCGTGACCTAGCATTACTATCTCTGGCACACAACCCCATCTGGAGTCTCCAAACCCAGCAGATCCCTGCCATGCGCTCCTGTGCCTCTCCTCCCAGGGGAGGAAGGAGAGTCTCCCTGGATCTACTGCTTTTTGGCTCCCTGCTGGAGGAGCAGTGGCCCAACTCTGCTGCAGATCATGGTTTATGGCAACCCCGAGCTGAGAGCCTGTGCCTCGGCTCTGTCTCTGCAGCCGGCTTCCCCCCTCTGATACCTGGGAGCTCTGCTGTACTCAGGCACCCCCAGTCTTTCTGTGACCCCAGGGTCCCGAGACCACACTGTCCCGTGAGGGTTCCACCCCCCACTTAGCCACTGGGAGTGACGTCCCTCAGCAGAGCTGACTTCTAAAAGTTCCGATTTTGTGCTCCGCGGCTCTATCACTTGCTGGTAGCAGCTGATGGAGGCCCCCTCCCCCGCCGTCTATCTTCCCAAATATCGCCTCGGATTCACTTCTCCGCACGTCCTACCTTCCAGAAAGTGGTTGGTTTCTGTTCAGAGAGTTGTTGCTATTCTTTTCTTTGATCTCCTGTTGAGTTCGTAGGTGTTCAGAATGGTTTGATCCCTATCTAGCTGAATTCCTGGGACCATATGAAATTTAGGTCTCCTACTCCTCCGCCATCTTGCTCCTTCCTCAGTCCCTATCTTTCTTGGTTAACTTTGTTGATCTTGCAAAACAGACATACGAATTTTACAGTAAGTTTGCCAAGTTCCATGAAAAAAATCTCCAGAATAATTTTAATTGAAATTATAGTAAGTCCATAGGCCATTTTGAGAACTGATCTTTTTACCATATTTATTATCTACAAGTATAGAATATTTCAGCTTTTTCCTTTAACACCTAAAGGTGTCTTTTTAATAATTTTCTTATGTTTTGTCCATTTCGGATTCAGTTTATGCATGGATTTTTGTGCCATTTTAAAGAAATATATATATTTTGTTTGCATTTAGAATTAGTTATTATTGTTTCATAAGAGAGTTTTGGATTTTTGTATACTGATCTCAAATCCTGTTATCTTGTGGTACTTTTTTAAATGGCCCCAAATTTATTGGAAATATTTCTAATGTTTCAAACAATTTATTTTGCTTGCTGAAGATTTTAGATAGAATGACTAAATCAGGTTTTACTTCTTCCTATTCTTGGTGAAATATTTTCATCAGAAATGTAAGGTAAATTTTATAAAATACTTTCCCAATACCTTGAGATGACAGTGGTACTTTTCTCTCTAATCTTCAGTAAAGTTATATCAATAGATTTTTGAATGCAGTGCCATTCATGAATTCCGATGGTCACATATTTTCATGTGTTTACTAAATATTTTTGTTTCTTTTTTGTTGACTTGATTATTCCTATTCTTTGTATTTCTCAGTTATTATTTTTATATTTGTAATAACACTTTGTTTATAATGGAAATGAACATTTTGTCATTGTGTGTTGGCAAACGTCCTCAATTCTTGTCCTTTTGATTTATTTGCTGTGTCTTTGTTTCTACATAATATATAAATATATATTTTCATGTGACAAATTACATATTAAATTATATATTTTATATAGCTTCCTTCCTTTCTACATTCTTTCCTTTCCTTCTTTCCTCTTTGTTTTCACAGACTTCTTCAAAAAGTCTTGCTAGCTATCCCAAACCATTTACAAAGTACTCCATCTTTGACCACTAATTTGAAATGTCATCTTTGCCATTTGCTAAATTCTCATATATATTATACATATTGGGATACATTTCCCAATGTAGTATACTTAACACCAAAATCTCAATCCTACATTCTTTCATTGATATCTCTACTGCTTTAGTTGCCTTACCTTTGACATGCTAGATTTCCCCCAGCTATTTCAGTTTTTAACTTCTAAGTGAACAATTAATCACTTTGTAAATTTCTAAGTGATATTTTCATAGTTTAAATCAAGAGAATTGTTACTTTTTGACTATTACATCTATAAAAATGAGACATTCTATTTTATATATTCAATGCTTTCTTTTGTTCCCTAATAGATTTTTAAAGCTTAATCCATACAGTTTCTGAAACTTTCATGTTGAGTGTATTCTTTGGAATTTAATTCTTGTGCCACTATTTTTTTTTTCATTTTAATTTCTAACAGGTTACTTTTTCACATACAGGCAAATTATTATTTTTTAAATATTATCATTTAAACAAATCATGTTACCAACTACCTGTATTGTTTCCAATATATTTTTACTTGATATTTGTCTAGAATTTGTTTTTGATGGTTGGGAGAAATGGGAAAAATTTACAGGGCAACTTATTTTAGTATAAGATATGAAATTTAAATTTAGCCACCCTTGTTCTTACAATCTCTGAACTATTGCTGCCCTGGGAATTTCTCCCTGAAGTGTTCCTCTCCTGGGTTCACAGCTTTTTGCCATCCTGTTGGGTCTATACACTTTTCCCAGTCCCATTTTCTTTCATTTCCCTTTGTACCATTGGACTCTTACCAACTCTTCTGTAGATACTTTCCCCAAAATAAGAAATTCTTTATTTCCAACAAGTTATCTTCCCATCATTTTTATACCAACCTAATCATGCCTTTGAAACTACATTTCCACAACCAGTCTCTTCAAAACAAATCAAGTTGTTTTATTCAATGAAAGATTGTGAATTTTCTCTGAGAAAGTCCGTCATTTACTTTGAACTGGCAGTGGAATATTGGGGGTGGGGGGGTTCATCTGTTTTTCAGAATACTTTCAAATAACAGAGATGTATGCAAACCACTGTAAGGCCTAAGGGGAACTAACTAGCACAACTACCCATGATACTGGTCTCAATCCCACCAGGAACCAAGGCTTATACTGATATCATACCATTCTATCACTTAAATTTTGAATGAAGAGGGGCACATGGTGGCTCAGTCAATTAAGCATCCAATTTTTGATTTCAGCTCAGGTCATGATCTCAGGGTTGTGAGAGATCAAGTTCCAGGCTGGGCACGGAGCCTGCTTAAGACTCTCTCTCCCTTTCCCTCTGCCCCACCCCACCCTTTGCTGGTGCTCTTAAAAAACAAAACATAATAAAACAAACAAACAAACAAAAACCAGCAACAACCAAAAACAACTTAGTTCCTACAGAAAAACTGTCAAAGAAGACTTGATGCACCCAAACAAACACCTGCACCCATTCTTCAACTTATTGCTGTGTCCTATGTAGAATCCAAGTTAGTTATCCAAGCTGTGGGCAATGTGTCCAACACTGTCTGACAGGGAGAGGGCAGGGTCATTCAGACTTAAACCATATAAAAAATAGGGGCACATTAGTCAAAGCAGAGAAAAGGTGCTAGACTGACACAATCAACAAATGTGCACTATCATAAAAGTGTTGGAGATTTAAAATAAGGCATTTATGGAGGGTTACTCCAGTGTATAAAAATTATTTTGGAGAATTCAAATAAGTCACACTTTCATAAACTCATAATACCATTAATAATAAGCACTGCAGATACGAACTACCATCTATTCATTAAACAGATAGTTAAGAGCTATTTTTTGAGCACCTAATTTATATCAGAAACTGTTTTAGCTATTGCGATTAGAGCATTGAGCTAGCCATAAATGAATTCTTCCTTCACAAAGCTTACAGTGTTTTAAAGTATATTAATATTGTTTTAGATGCAAACATTAGAAACCCAATGTGAACCAGTTCAAGAAAAGGAAACCAGTTTGGGCGCCTGGGTGGCTCAGTTGGTTAGGCGACTGCCTTCGGCTCAGGTCATGATCCCGGAGTCCTGGGATCGAGTCCCACATCGGGCTCCCGGCTGGGCGGAGAGCCTGCTTCTCCCTCTGACCCTATCCCCTCTCATGCTGTTTCTCTCTCTCTCTCAAATAAATAAATAAATAAAATCTTTAAAAAAAAAAAAAAAGAAAAGGAAACCAGTTCAAAAAGAGAGAGAGAGAGACAATAAATATTTCCTTCACTTTATATGTGATAGTTCAGGCACCTCCATTCTTTCTAATTCCAAAACTCCCAAAGAGCCTCTAGGACTATTAGTGAAATGATTACTATGGAACCAATTCTCCAAGGTCAGAGAAAGGGGCAAAAATTAGGGTCGTCACAGCTACTGCTGCAAACAAACGGATGGGAATAGGAAGAATTTACCAGAAGAGAGTGTAATCACTACTATTCAATGGATGTCCATTACAATTTTTTGGGAAGCACTTTGTGGTAAGGAAAATATAGGATCTTTAGAAGTACATAGTGCTGAAAAAGGTAAAAGAGCTCTTACTTTTTAAAGGAAAACTGAAGACCTCTCAGTCAAAGTAATGTTTCCATTAACTCTTAAAGAAATAAGTAGCCTAGGGGCGCCTGGGTGGCTCAGTTGGTTAAGCGATTGCCTTCGGCTCAGGTCATGATCCTGGAGTCCCGGGATCGAGTCCCACATCGGGCTCCCTGCTCAGCGGGGGGTCTGCTTCTCCCTCTGACCCTCTCCCCTCTCGTGCTCTCTGTCTCTCATTCTCTCTCTCAAATAAATAAATAAAATCTTTAAAAAAAAAAAAAAAAGAAAGAAGTAGCCTATCCAGGTGTCCTAATTTGGGGTCAGCCTGCAGTCTCCTCATGGAATTTCTAATTGAAAATGAAATTTCATTGAAGCAAAATTATAAAACTTTTTCCTCTGGAATTAATTCTTCTCTAATGCAATGCCTATCAGACTTTAATGAGTGTATAATCATCTGGGCTGTCTTGCTAAAATGCAGATTCTATTATCAAGGTTCTGGGGTGGGGATTCTGCATTTCCTTAAGCTGCTAGGTGATGCTGGTGCATAGGCTACACTTGAGTTACAATGTCTAGGTATTTTGAGGTATTATTTACATTTTGGAGATTAATATGCTACCTAATGCCTTAAACCATGAAGAACAATCACCATGTAATGGGTACTGGATGAATGAATCAAGTGACAATAGAATGAAGCATAATCAGACTTTTTTTAAAGTCAAAAGTCAAGTATCTTAAGGCTTGGATATTGGATAATTGCAGTCAATGCTATGACATACAAAATAGTTTTTCTTTGACATCTGGGGGGACCCACTGTAAATAAAGCAATTTTTTATACCATATTATTTTTAAATCTGATTTTGTGCCATTTGATTCTTTGCAATTATGTTCAGTGTCTTCTAGTGGTCTTCTGAAGAAAACATATATATTTTTTATATCCTCCAGAGTTCACACAAACACTTCCTTAAAATCTCCCTTCCTTTTCTTAGCTGATTTTCTGAGCATACGAAGCTAATTTGGTAGGACAGATTTAAATATACATATACGTGCATTCAGAGGTCAATATCTAACAAATTATGAAAGAATATCATAATATCTTCCTATATACTATGAAATCCCCTGTATAAAATAAGACTAGTAATTGAGAAATAGAAGTATTTGTTTTGACTAATAAATCAAAATTAATTTATAACTAATACTTAGTGTAGTAAGTCTGGTTCCCAAGAAGCAGAATACAAGGTGAATATTTGCATGCAAGTTTTTTCTTGGAGAATGCTCCCAGATAAAAACACTGACAGGGAAGGAGAACTGAGCAGAGGGAGAAGATGAACTATGCACAATTACAAAAGAAGCCCTAGAAGAACACATGGGTAGCTCTGAAGTTGACCCTTAGAAATGCTCTGAATTAAAGCAAGGGGGTAGACTTTTATTTCCCTGCCCATTTTTTGAGGGCAATTTTCTGGGATGAATTTAGTTGTGAACCATCAACTGCCAACACTCTTAAAAATTGTGGGAATGAGTGCCTCAGTCCTAAAAGAGGATCTGAACGAGACACCCCATCATCCACTGTAGAACACATGTTGCACATACCCATTTCTTACCTACTGCTCACTATAACCACCCCCTTATTCATACCTCTGTTGGTCTAGGTTAGTTACCTGGTGGATAATCCATATACTCATTTCTGCAGGGTCTGAGCCCTATAACTGTCTCCTTTTCAGGCCATGACTGCTACATTTGTTGATTATTGTCCAAAATAGCCAAGACAATACCCAAATGATTCCCCAGTGGATTGCCTGCATCCTACTTATTGCCTACATCCTATTTATTCCTGATCCCATTTTATAACAACAGCCTTACTTCTCCAAGGTTATTTGCCCTGGCCATGATAATGACTCCATCCCTTGCCTACTGGTTTATTGGTGACCAGGTGGCAACTATAGCTTAAAGTTTATGAGATCCTTTCTACCACGCTTTCATACATAGCAGAGCAGTTCCTTCGCTGAGATCTCTTGAAAGCTAGCCCTCTACACAAGGGTTTGTAAAAAAACAATAAATAAATAAATAAAAAGAAAAAAAATGAATGAGATCCTTTCTGTGTTCCCTAGTACAAAGAAAGATTCTCTCCCTGGAAACCTGTATGCATATACACATTAGAACCTAGAGCTGCAATGGTGGAAAGCATATTTGTGCTCCACAATGAGACACTGCATTAAGTGGGACTGCTCCCTCTTCTACTTCTTTGTTTCCTGTACCCATCTATTTAACACCTACAGGACACTATGTTAATTTGTGGTGTATAATAATTAATTTAGTGAATTTACTGTGTCTTGGAAGATGTCACTACATCCTTTCAGGGCATTATTTGCAAGCAAGGACCTTGGCTGTGCCTTCTAAGAATGTTCCATTACTCTGCCTCACCAGAAACTTCTGATGGTGTTATATTTGATAAGATGAGTATAGCCAATGGTCACATACCCACAGTTGCTTGTCCTTTGCTGTAAAGGCGTCCATTGTTTGCTGTGATGTAGGTAAGATCCCATACTAATGGATCAAACATTCTATAAGTCCTGGAATAGTGGTTTGGTTGAGGCATTATGGACAGGAAAGACAAGTCTATACTACACTAAATGAAGCTAGAATGTTGTCTCTTCCAGAGTGGAAGCAGTTGAATGTGATCAATTTTCTACAAGTGTTTCCTGAGACCCCTTGGGAAATGGTACTAAGTTATGGCTTGATCTTTTGCTAGCATGTTGAATATTTAGTACAGAAGTAGTTAAACCAGTCTTCCTGAGTGGGAACCCATTATGTTGGACCAATGCTTGACACTATGGCTAGTCTGTTCATGAGCCAGTTGTGTCAGAGTATAGTATGAGTGACTGATGGCAGGGGCAGATTGAGGTCTACTTAGCCAAGTCATCTGTCTATTTGATTATTGGGTTATTCTTCTATAGAGAGTGCAATCTAGCAGGCCCTAGCTTGTGGTACATGGTGCTTCCCATGTAGTGCCCAGTCCCATTAGTCCAACCACAGCCTACTACCCAGACTTTCCTGCCTCTAATCTTTTAATCATTCTCCTTCCAGGTCCATGAACAGGCAACCAAGTGGGGACTATAAGGCCATACATGTGAGCTGGGATAGACATACTATTGTAACATTGGTGGATAACATGGGCAGTAGCTTTCACGTGTCCAGTTTTCCAAGTATAGTATTTCCCAAACTTAGTGTAGATATATTAAAACATTCTAAATTCGAGACTAATGAATATATTGATCCACAAATCACATAGCACGAATGTCCAGAGATAATTTATAATTAATGACTTATATTGCATCACTTTTATAATGAATAAAATATAGTATTGCATATTAGCTTTGATTTACATGGAAGATGCATTCAGTGAAGATGAATTCCCTTAATTCTTTTTAAAAGAATGAAGAAAATTTAGGATTTGGATGGACTCCTGTCTCACATTGAGGTCTTTCAACCATTTGGAGTCTATTTTTGTGTGTGGTGTAAGGAAATGGTGGGAATGCAAGCTGGTGCAGCCACTCTGGAAAACTGTATGGAGGTTCCTCAAAAAGT
>NW_028039969.1:0-480 GCF_054177405.1 Leptonychotes weddellii | reverse complement strand
TTTTATTTATTGGGGCGCCTGAGTGGCTCAGTCGTTAAGCGTCTGCCTTCGGCTCTGGTCATGATCCCAGGGTCCTGGGATCGAGCCCCGCATCGGGCTCCCTGCTCGGCAGGGAGTCTGCTTCTCCCTCTCCCACTCCCCCTGCTTGTGTTCCCTCTCTCGCTGTGTCTCTCTCTGTCAAATAAATAAATAAAATCTTAAAAAAAAAAAAAAAGATTTTTATTTATTTATTCATGAGAGACAGAGAGAGAGAGGCAGAGGGAGAGGCAGACTCCCAAGAAGCAGAGAGTCCGATGCGGGACTCGATCCCAGGACCCTGGGATCATGACCTGAGCTGAAGGCAGATGCTCAACCATCTGAGCCACCCAGGCGCCCTGGGTTTGATTATTATTGTTTATCTCATTAAGCTGGTCAAGAATTAAATGAAGCAATATATGCTTACTAATAGTTCCTGACCCACTCAAAAAATATTTTCTTCCC
>NW_028039968.1:0-480 GCF_054177405.1 Leptonychotes weddellii | reverse complement strand
CCCCCCCTTGTCCACAAGTGTCCTCACACGATGCCACTGGCATCCCGACACCGGAGCAGGCCACTGTCCACAGCAATGGAGGCCGGACGGGGTTCTCAGTTCACAGGGAAGGCCCCACACCAGGACTCCGAGTCCCTCATGCTCCCAGGCGGAGTCCAGACCTACCAGATGATGGCCCTGAGTCCAGCCCAGGGCGGGATCCTGGGGTCCTGCCACCCACCCTTCATATTTTGTTTCAAACCTAGTTGTGTTCTTCAGGAGCTTGGAGCAGTGCCTCCCCAACGACACCACCTTTCCGAGAAATGGGTAGAGCCCCCGGGAGGACCCCAGGGGGACGCCAGGCCCATAGGGGCTGTGCTGCCTGCAGCCCCCAGGCCCGCTTGTCTGGGCCGGTTTGCCCAGCTGGGGCAGTGGGTGGAAACGGGCCAGGGGCTGAGAACCCCCAGACCACGACCCGTGTGCAGGTGCCGAGCCTCGGGA
>NW_028039967.1:0-480 GCF_054177405.1 Leptonychotes weddellii | reverse complement strand
GGAGAGCTCACTGAAGAACAGACTGCGGTCTCTCTGCTCTGAGGCAGAGGGTTGGAAACGGTCTCTTCTGCTCTGACTCGCGGAAGAGACGCAGAAAGCCGCCAGGGAAAGGCGCCAGAGAACAAAAGCCCCAAAGACTGATTCCCACTGAGCCCATCCCCCGCCACAGGGGCGCAGGGCAACTCCGCCCAAACAGGGTTGCCTGAGTAACAGCGCGGCAGGCCCCTCCCGCAGAAGACAGCTGGGAAAACAAGAGGCCAGCAACCCCAAGGTCCCAAGACAACAGGTGCATCTTGCTTGGGTTCTGGTCAATAATTTGGACTCTATACATTCCCTCAAACACCCATCAACAGAATGACTAGGAGGAGGAGCCCCCAAAATAGAAAAGACTCAGAGATTATGACTTATGCTGCAGATTTACAAATGGATGCAGATATAACCAAGATGTCGGAGATGGAATTCAGGCTAGCAATTGTGAAG
>NW_028039966.1:0-480 GCF_054177405.1 Leptonychotes weddellii | reverse complement strand
CCATAACCCATGTTGATTTCCTAGAGTACAACAAGCTAGTGGCTTAAAACAAGAGAAATGTGTTGTCTCACAATTCTGCAACACAGAACTCTAAAATCAAGGTATTGGCAAGGCCGTGCTCTCTCTGAGGGCAGTAGGGAAAAATCTGTTCCAGGCCAACTTCCCTCTGTGATTATCTTGTATCAAGATTTCCCTTTTTGTAAGCACACTGGCTACCTTAGATTAGGTCCCATCCTAATGACTTTATTTAACTTGATTATCTCTGTAAGCACTTCATTTCAAAATAAAGTCACATTCTTAGGTATTGTGGGTTAGAACTTAAACATACCTTTTTTGTTTGTTTGTTTTAAGTTTTTATTTTAATCATCTGGTGCTCATCACAAGTACACTTTCTAATCCCCCTCACCTATTTCACCCATTACCCCTGCTGCCCCACCTCCCCTCTGGTAACCATCAGTTTGTTCTCTATAGTTGAGTCTG
>NW_028039965.1:0-480 GCF_054177405.1 Leptonychotes weddellii | reverse complement strand
TTTTTTGTTTGTTTGTTTTGGTGAACAAAAATAACAGCAAGCCTTCATGTCCTGCTTTGCTTTTTTTTTTTTGGTTTTACCATTTGTAAGTAAGAGGTTTTATTGTCTAGAATCTCTTCATTTCTCTGCAACACTTATTCATTGACTGTTATTACTCTTCTCTTCATTGAACCTGAAACACTCCCACAAGGAGGGAAATAACTTTTCCATGGTTTCATTCCATTTTATATTTCAGATGTTTTGAAAGGTAATATTGTACTGTTATCTGTTGTCATAAAATAAAAAAATGACTGTAGTCAAGCACTGGACAAATTGCATGCCAGCCAATGTCAGTGGGGGACACAATGTCAGAATGGAGTTGTCAAGGAAGGCCGGTGGAAGACACAGGCCCAGAGAAAGGCAGGCTGGCTCCACCTTCTCTTCACAGCAGGTGTCAGTGGAAAGGGGGCAGTAAGGTGGCCACGAGAACAGTCTCAGTTT
>NW_028039964.1:0-480 GCF_054177405.1 Leptonychotes weddellii | reverse complement strand
CTGCACATTCGCCTGCTGTGCCCACCTCCCTCCACCCCTCTAATCTCTTCTCCCTACAATCTCCCTCATCCTCATTATGTCAACATAGTCCAGATAGGCATATTCAGCCCCTGTCAAGAGTCTGGGGCACTATGATTCTTTGTACTGCATGTGCAGAAACTCAACTCATTCAGACTTAAGCTCAGAGGGAGAACCTTGTTTGTGTCTGTAAATCAAAAGCCCAGGGGTGGACTTCAGTCATGGCTAGATCTAGGACACAGTCTCAGTCTCTCTTCCTCTCAGCTCTACTCTCTCCGTGTGGGTTCCTTTTACAAGGAGGCCCCAGCCGCTTCATACATATTTCCTATGCTTTACTTGAACTGAGCAGAAAGACATATTGCGATAATAAATGTTAATAAATGTTCCAAGAGCTGAGTCTGGGTAACATGTCTACCATGAATCTGTTTCAAAGGCTAGAGGGATGGATTGCACTGAGTGGCC
>NW_028039963.1:0-480 GCF_054177405.1 Leptonychotes weddellii | reverse complement strand
TCTACCTGATACTTGGCTCTGGGGAGTTTTGCCTCAAAAAGCAGAAGGAAGTGAAAAGCTCTTTCTGCTGCTGATTGCTGTCAAGACCAGGTATCCCACCATGGGGCTGAGGGTCCAGGGCTGGTTCAGGGGATGGAGGCCACAGCGAGGTCCTGTTGCAACACATTCAGAGGGGCGGGGGAGGAATAGCAGGGTCGGCAGCCAGGGAAGCAGGTATGGGGGCTGGGTGGCCCACCCTGAAAGCTGAAAGAAGAGCCGGGGTCCCATGGAGCAGCTGGTGCCAATCCCGAGAGCCCATGGGGGAGGCAGCCAGGGTGCCTGCCCAGCCCCAGTCCAACCAGGAAGAACCATAGATCCTCTAGCAGGTGCAGTGAGCCCACAGACAGGATCCCCTGGCAGGTGCAGTGAGCCCACGGACAGGATCCCCTGGCAGGTGCAGTGAGCCCACGGACAGGATCCCCTGGCAGGTGCAGTGAGCCC
>NW_028039961.1:0-480 GCF_054177405.1 Leptonychotes weddellii | reverse complement strand
AGCCCTTTGGTCCTCGCGTTCTTTCTCAGCTGCTGCCGGAAGGCTTTCAGCCCTGGGGGGCGGGGGGGAGGGAGGTGCACAAGCAGGATGGTCAGTGGATCTCCGTCCCAAGGCTTGCTGGGTTTGCAGACCTCGGGGAGGCCTAAGGAGGGACCCAGCGCAAACATGATGGGATAGATGGCCAGCACGCCTTCCTGCGGGGGTTACAGGTACTCTCTGGTCACCCGGTCACTTCTCACTACAGCCCCCTCCGGGGGCACAGGTACAAGTCTGGACAGAGGATCCTTTGGTAAAGGACGGCATGAGCAGTGCCTTGGGAGAAGGGAGGGAGCCCAGGCAGGCAGGCGGGAGCTGCCTCCTCCGGAGTAGGAGCTGCTGGGCATCCAAGTGTCTCCTGGGCTTTTCGGACCCACCACCAGGAGACTGTGTGAGTTTGTCCCAGCAGACCGGGACATCTAGAACCTGGGAGCACTGCCACTC
>NW_028039960.1:0-480 GCF_054177405.1 Leptonychotes weddellii | reverse complement strand
GCCTGGGTGGCTCAGTTGGTTAAGCGACTGCCTTCGGCTCAGGTCATGATCCTGGAGTCCCTGGATCGAGTCCCGCATCGGGCTCCCTGCTCGGCAGGGAGCCTGCTTCTCCCTCTGACCCTCCCCCCTCTCATGTGCTCTCTCTCTCTCACTCTCTCTGTCTCAAATAAATAAATAAAATCTTAAAAAAAAAAAAAAAAAATTAAAAAAAAAAATGATACGAAGTATGTTCTCAGATCACAATGGAATTACATTAGAAATTGATAACAGAAAGATAGCTTAAAAACCTCAAATTAGAAATTAACACACTTCTAAATAATACATGAATCAAAGAAGAAATCTCAGGACACCTGGGTGGCCCAGTCGGTTAAGCATCTGCCTTAGGCTCAGGTCATGATCCCAGGGTCCTGGGATCGAGTCCTGCATCAGGCTCCTTGCTTAGCAGGAAACCTACTTCTCCCTCTGCCTGCCGCTTCCCCT
>NW_028039959.1:0-9727 GCF_054177405.1 Leptonychotes weddellii | reverse complement strand
TCTCCTGTTTGGGGCCTATAACATTCTAGGCCCTAAAAATTTGGTGAATGAATGAATTACATTAATAAACGGAAAAGTATACCTTGTTTTGAGTAAGCAGCCTCGATTTTTACAAGATGACAGTTTTTCCTGCATATTATATGGTTTATATGACGTTTCATGTAAGTCATTGTTTAGGTGAAATGTTTCTGAATATTTAATTGGTAAGAATAAATTTTAAATGTTTTAAAGATTTCTGTAATGTGGGAGACTGGCTGTATCGATGTTTATAAGGTTTTAATAGTTAAAACACTAGAACAGTAATAATAAATCAGAATAAAAGTCCTGAAACTGTGGTTTCAGGTATGTGTGTGTGAGTAATAATTACATCTGTATATATTGGTACCTGTGTGAATTTGGTATATGATACAGATGCCATTTAAAGTTCTTCCTTCAATACCAAAGTAACTTTTATTTCACTTAAAGAATTAAATGTAAACATATGTGAAACTTTAAGTACAATAAAGGAAAATATAAAGTTTATATTTCTTGAAGTTATAGAAGAATGTTCTACCTATATAAAGAAATAAAGAACTTGATGTGAAATATTGTTATGATGATATGAAAAGTGAGAACATCTTTATATCAAAACTGACAACATCTAAATTGGCAGCTATGTTTTCTGGAATTAAAGACCAGTAATAAAGTGATGGGGGGACTTTTTCTTAAGGAATTCAAAAGAAAATTGACCAATTATATATATAAACTTTTAATAGAAATGCAAAATGAAATAACCAGAAGTAGCTTTTGTTTCTTAATCATAACAGAAATATTGTAATTAATAGTGGTATGTGTTGCCAAAGACACATACATCTGGTGAAAGTATGAATTGATACAGCCTTTTATGAAGGTACTTTGTTTCAAGCACCTTTCAAATATGGGTATTTTTTGACCCAGCAACTTAATTTTTCAGTTTTTAATTATTGATTATGAGGAAGTAATCTTTTAAGATTATCTGATTGTATGAGGGAATGCTCAGTTTGATAGTGCTAATGTGAAAAAGAAAACTTAGATAAATTTTGATCTCAGTTTATTTTATGCATATCAAAAAAGATTGAAAGCAGTAGCCAAAAGTGATAGTCATTATCTCTTGGTAGTAGGAGTATAAGTTGTTCTTTTTGTTGTATTTTCCTGTGCTTTCTATAGTGAATGTGTATTACTTTTACAATCAGAAACTTTGGGTGGGGGGGGCAGTTTAAAGAATAATTAGAATTTTTCCTATATAATGAAAAATTGAGATTTAAAAAAATAGTCCTTTTTGTGCTTGAGATCTTTAACTCTACAGTTGGATTCTGCATGTGATCCTATTAATGAAACAGAAGAAGGATTGGTAGTTAATGTACTCTTGGACAGTTAGGAATTTTGTATGATTAGCTAAATATTTTTACCATTTTATAAAATCTTTAAAATGTTTTACCGTAATTTGGTTTTTGAGTCTCTAACGTGTTTCGGAGACTCAGAATATGTCTTTAAATGGATTTTTTTAAAAAAACAATTATGTGGCAGTAATTAGCATTTCATTTTTCCCAAAGAGTGATTCTCCCCTGGGCCCACCCATGTTTTATTTTTTATTTAGATCAGTTCTTTTTTTTTTCATTGAACCTTCTCCATATATTTATATTATTCATGTTTGGATTTGGCAGCTATATTTTCTGCTCTGAAGAATCTTCAAGATAAGATTCGACGCTTAGAACTTGAAAGGATTCAGGCAGAAGAAAGTGTGAAAACCTTGTCTAGAGAAACAATTGAATATAAGAAAGTATTGGATGAACAGATACAAGAAAGAGAGAATTCAAAGAATGAGGAGTCAAAGCACAATCAAGGTTTGTTTAATTATGAAGGAAATGAAACCTACAAATAACACAAAATACAAAATGAAATACACAAAATAAGTATTGTAAAATTATTCTAAAAGCAATTTCATGTTCGTATTTTCTAGTAGTCAGTGTCTTTGGGCACTCCAGAATTGCATTATACTCAAGTGCATTTTGAAGAGCACATCCTGATGGTCCTGCATTATATTTACTGACCGAATTCAAGACAGATTGGACCTAGCATATAGGAAGAGAATGACTTAGGTCACCTGAATAGGCTTCTAGAGCTACTGGAAAGTGTTTGTTGTATACACAGTAGAGTTAATTCCCATTAAATAGCTTGTTACAGCTGTTCCATGAGTGAGCTAATTTCTGCTTTTCTTACGTATTCTTTTTAGAACTGACCTCTCAGTTGTTAGCTGCAGAAAGTAAGTGTAATCTTTTAGAAAAACAGTTGGAATACATGCGCAATATGATAAAGCATGCAGAAATGGAAAGGACATCTGTCTTAGAAAAACAGGTATGGTACATCACAGATTCGTTTTCAGGAACAGTTAGTTATGGGGAAAATTAGACTGACCTAAAGATCTTTTTTCTCAGTAAAGACTTGGTTCTGTTATAATCATTTCTCCTTTTATCATGATCACTGATAGCAGTACCAGTAGTTCATCTTGAGAAACAACTAGTGTAAGCTTTGAGGGAAAATGTGATTTCTTTCTTCAGCATAGCTATAAAGAGGTTTCCTTTTTGGCTGACCTTCACACACCCTGCCATATCCTCTGCATATAGCTTTGATAGCTTCTGGCTTTTGAACAGTATAACAGCCCAAGACTGAAATTACTTGAATCATTTATAGGGTGGGGAAGGAGGTAGTCCATTCAATCTGCCACATGATTGGAAATAGCCCATTTCCTAAGAATGGTTCCAATACTGGAAATAAAATATGATTTATGCCAATTTTTAACAGTGTATTTTTTAGGGCAGTAACTATCCACTAAGGTGGATTGGAGGGAATTGATAGTTCACACAAATTCCTGGGAAAATTACAGTTTTACTTTATCTTACTCAAATTTCTATTAGTATGACACTTATTGCCATAGTCTTACAGATGAAGATATACTGTTTAAAAATTTAGGTACTTAGTGTTTTGGCTTTTTTTTTTACTAATAGACCTCAATTTAGCCTAGTTTAATGGTTTACTCTGTGACTGTCGGATGGTAGTCTTTTCAAAGCCTTGACACTAAACATAAAAAAATAATGATGTTTTGCATAGAATTCAGAGGAAGTATAAATGATAGATACAAAAAACATAATTATTACCTTAATTAAGAGATTAACTGTGTAAGAGAACCAGACTTATTGAAAGTATTAGTCTATATGTATCTAATAAATCCCTGCTATCTCAGAGTGTAATGAAAGTCTCAGTACATGGACCCAAATATTATAATAGTATATGGTAAGAACAGGATTCCACTTGTATTTTTTTGTTTTCTCCCTGTGGTTTCATCTTAATATTGTTCTCCCAGAATCTCTATAGTATCTAAGTACTTCTATGAAAGGCCAGACAAATATAGTATATGCCCAGTGTCAGTTACTTTTTGTTTTGTCAAATTATCATGCTGTGTTTAATACTGTTCCCCAGGTTTCCCTTGAAAGAGAACGACAACATGATCAAACACATGTGCAGAGCCAGCTTGAAAAGTTGGATCTTCTGGAACAGGAGTATAACAAACTTACCACAATGCAGGCTCTGGCAGAAGTCAGTGAATGTTTCTTTTACTCATCAGTGCATGATATTGGTTCTTTTGTAAAATTGATCATTTTAAAATACTGGATATTCATAGGAAGAAAAGTGACCTTGTAGCAAAAAAACAGGAATTTTTAAAGGACAAAAATGTAAATTTGGAGGAAGTGTTCACATTTTATAATCTTGATGCACATAAGGAAGTAGTTCTTTTTGAAAATGTTGGAAGCTTAAATGTTTTTGATCATCCTTAAGGCTTGAATTACTTGGTTTAAGTTGTTCTCTTTAGTTTTAATTGATTCACTTGGGAAGTATTTAATACCACTGAGATTAAGTTCCCAATTTAGCTTCCATGTATCCTATATTCCTTCATACAGAGCTGTGTTCTTTGGCCATAGATTTTACCCATAATTCTGTTCAACTGCCTCACAGCTACTTCACAAATGACTAATAATGAATCACAAAGGAGAATGTCGTGGTTATTGGCAAGCACAGTGTCATTACTGGAGTGAAATAACAAGCATATATTTGCTGTGCTAAAATTTTATAGCGGATTACTATGTTGCTGTATTAAAATTTTACATAAAGACACTAAATCTTTTCACTAACCACTTTTAATATTTTTATCACTAGAAAAAAATGCAAGAGTTGGAAGCAAAACTCCATGAAGAAGAACAGGAAAGGAAACGTATGCAAGCTAAGGCAGCCCAGGTAAGTTGCAGTGTCAGCAGGTAGGCTCCTCATATTTCATACTTTTCTTTATATATAAACAAAAGATTAAATGTGGGCTTCTTAGATTATTTATATTTTGGAATAGCCCAATATATAAATTGTCAGACATAGCCTGGTATGGAAAATTGCAAACCTATATTTTTACAGAGTAAAAGTTGAGCAGTTTTTAGAGTTGTTCAAAGTGTGGGGTTTCAATCAGCATTTTAAAAAAATTAATAGACTAAAAAACATCAAAGATATAGTATATGTAATAAGGTGATACTTAATCATGTAAAATTTCTCACATGGGACACTACCGGAAATGTTTGAAAACCATCATGTAGTTTTCTTCTTACACATTTTCCTTTTTCTTGGTGGCCTCAAAACACCAGGACAGAAATTGAGGTAATGGGCTATTCCAATAGCTAGTGACCCATACTAATTCACAAAAGCTACCATATAAGGAAAGCGAGCTCTGTTTGCTCCTAGTCTTTGATTTTATCCCATGCATTGGCTACCGGATGGAATAGGTGAGGCAGTTTGAAGTCACAGAAACACTGAGTTTATGTATACCAACCAGAACTGCCTTTCTAAAAGATACAGTAATACTTTTGTATCCCGTAAGTCTTACAAATAAACACCTTGTTTGTAACTGATGACTCTCTTAAGAGCTTATTTATTCAAATACCTCCCATATATTGCCCTCCCCTTCAAAGTCTTTAAGTTTTATAAATTTGTATGTATCTGTTCTCATCATATTAACACAAGAAGCAGGTCTTGATTCCAAAACAGTTAGGAGTGGCGGCTCTGCAGTTCAGGCTGTGGTCTGATGCCAGCAGATTCCTGAGCTCAGTTCATGTATGGGCTCGCAGGACTGTAAACATTCTGTTATCTTTGTCATCTTGTCTACTTCTTCCATTACTTCCCAGAGCTCACTGAGTTAACATAATCTCTATTAAACCTGATGTATTTTCTTTCTCAAATATTTACCTTCTGATCAATTTGTATATTTTTGTTTTTATTATTTTATTTTTTGCTTCAGTGTGCTGAGATACATAGTCATATGGCTTTATTATCGATCACCAACAAATTTTGAAATTACTTGGTTTCTCTGCCCATTCCACTTTAGGGTAGGCCACTTTACTGTGTCTCCATTTCCTCACTTGTAACATGCAAACTCATGGATTGTGCTTTATATACATTGTGGTGGTGAGCTCTGTTGTACATGAAATAAAAATTAAGCAAGTTCATTATTTTATTAACTTAAATTTTAATTTACAGTATTTTCGCTTTCTTTTTTCATTTCTCAGGCATAAAGAAGGGACCAAATAGTTATTACTGATAATATAGTAAAGGTTTTGAATTCTGTTTCAGTAAAGATTTTGAGTTCTGATAGTGAAAACTGTTATAGTGGAATAACAATGACCAGGGATTGTACATGGTTCCAAGTCAAGCTTTTTTTTTTTTAAGATTTTATTTATTTGAGAGAGTGTGAGCACATGGTTGGGGGAAGGTGTAGAGGAGGGAGATAGGGAGAAGCAGACTCCCAGTGAGCAGGGAACCGGATACCGGGCTCCATCTCAGGACCCTGGGATCATGACCCTGAGCCGAAGGCAGATGCTTAACCGACTGAGCCTCCCAGGCACCCCCAAGTTAAGTTAACCTTAACTTTCGCAGTCTCGGGCAAGATATTTAACGATTCAGAGCTTGGATTTTAACATTGATTAAGTGGTCTTCATATTATATCTTCCTAGTATTAGAGAGATCAAACAAGAGAAAAGACAACGAAAGTACTTTAAAATGGTAAAATTCTGCCACACAAAATAGATAACCGCTACCAGGAAGAACTAAATAAACTAGAAGTTAATTTTCAAAAAAATTGGTTTTTTTATGCTAGTCAAACTCATTTGGCTTAACAGGTATTCCAGAGTAGTAATTTTATGTTCAATGAATTCTGTCTATTCAGTTTATTATATATAAAGCATTGTTAGATGTGTGGGAATGTAGATGCTCCTGAGGTAGGCATCTGCCTAATGAATGCAGTCATTGTAGGAATTATTAGTATTCTATTTCTTTAATCCATTGATTCTGAGTGTTTGTTCCAGCTCCATCATAATTTCCTGGGGAACTTTAAAGTACTTTTTAAAACAATGAGGTGCAGGGCGCCTGGGTGGCTCAGATGGTTAAGCGTCTGCCTTCGGCTCAGGTCATGGTCCCAGGGTCCTGGGATCGAGTCCCACATCGGGCTCCCGGCTCAGCGGGGAGCCTGCTTCTCCCTCTGACCCTCTCCCCTCTCATGCTGTTTTTCTCTCACTCGCTCTCTAAAAAATAAATAAAATCTTTAAAAAAAAACAATGAGGTGCAGAGAAGATCGTGACATTCTGAATGATTCTCATAAACTCCCAAATGATTTTGACACACAGGCTGGTTTGAAAACCACTATTGTAGACAAATACACACAACTGTTTTTTGTTTTTTGTTTTAAGGAAATCTGTAAGTTGGTTTAGGGAAGGCACCAGTCCTTGTTTGATATCCCTAGTAATTAGTTATGGAATTTCTACCATATGCATAGGAAACTATTTTTAAATTAATGTAGTCACTAAGCTTCTAGAGAAAAGGGCATAATAGCATTTGCTGTGACATACCTTTCAGTTCTTTTGGACATAAATTTCCGATTTCTTTGTCTTAAATTGTAAGAGTATGAGTTTTTTAAAGAGGAAGAAATGTATTTTGCTCTCCAACTGCTTTGTGTCTGGCACTGATGTGGTTGCCATGTGTAAAAAAGAAGAAAATATTGAAGCATTGGTTTGGAGTTAGATATATTGCATTTAACTCATTAGGTCTCTATTTTATGGAACAACTGCAAATAATGGAGCTAAAGAGTTCCAAAATTAAAAAAAAATAAATAAATAACATAGCACTTAAAGATAAAATGAGAGACTTGTATTGATTTAAAATATTTGGCAAATGTTGACAGATTGATTCACAGATTGATTCAAGACAGGTTACACAGCTATGATGTGTTTTTCAGTCAGATACTACTATAAGGTTTTTACAGGTCTTTACATGGCAAATCTCAAATTTAAATAAGAGCTTTTATTTCTATAGCATTAACTTTATGTTGTCCTGTTTTTCTTAGTTGCAGACTGGTCTAGAAACAAATAGAATTATCTTTGAAGATAAGACAACTCCATGTGTTCCCAATGCAAGAAGAGTTAAAAAAAAGAAGTCAAAACCACCAGAAAAGGTACAAAAACGGGACCAATAGGTAAAAGTGCTGATTATTACTTAGCGTAATTTATGTGAAAATACTCCTAAAACAGTATGGTACATCAACCTTGGATAAGGAGATCTCTTTCATTCAGTTTCTTCATTGGGAAGATGGGGATAAGTAATAACTACATATAAATTTTTACCTTGATGGATAATATATATGCAAGCATTTTAGAACTGCAAAACACTACACAAATCTTAATTATTATTCAGTATTGCTTTAACGACTTTTTACTCTTAAAATGTTTTTAGGTGTATGTAACTATACATACATCACATACATACACACTCTGTTTCTTTACTGAGACTGTAATTGCTGTTTTGGCAGGTACTATTTTTTCCTTCCTAGCCTTTCGTAGGCTAGGATGCAAATTGTCAAGTATTATTAGGAGCTCGAGAACATTCCAGTATCGATAAAGCAAGTAGTAGCCCAGCAGTAAGCTGAAATTTCAGGTTAGTTGTGTATGGTCAGCTTTTATCATCATGTGAGTAAACTTGTTTTTCTTTCCTTTCCATTCAGAAAGGTTCTAGGAACTATTTTGCTGCACAACCACATTATAGATTATGCTTGGGGGATATGCCTTTTGTAGCTGGAAAGGTGAGTTGGTCAAAGTCTGGATTTTTTTTTTTCTTTACAACCTAGCTCTTTGAATTGAATCAACTCTTACACCTGTATGCCTATAAATGTTGAAAACATTTTTCTGTCCCTTTGCCATATGGATCATAGTGATGTGAGAAGAGATAGAAGAAGGTTTTATGGGATTGGGGGAGCAGAGAAGAGACAAGGGGGACTTTAAAGCAGGTAAAGCATATGTGCAAGGAAGGTTATGAACAAAATCCGACACCCTGGTTTGGAGAAGGGGTGTTTGCAGATAGGAGTAAATGAAATAGGAAATAATAATTTGTAGCATTGGGTTTTTAGTATCAATCTTGTTCATTTATATTTAAATATAGGTAGATATTTAAATAAATAGAAATCACATACCGTTTGTCCTCACATGCATATTACTTACAGAACTCATTCTCCAAGAGGCAGTCAGAAATAGACTTGAATCCTCTGTTCCTTGAGTGTTTAAATGTAGAGATGGTAATTTTGTCAAATATCAGCAAGTACTGGGTCATTTCGAATAAATGCTTCACACTGTGTTAGTTTAGGGGCACCTGGGTGGCTCAGTTGGTTGAACGGCCGACTCTTGATTTCAGCTCAGGTCATGATCTCAGGGTCCTGGGATCAAGCCCCAAGTCCTGCTTTGCACTCAGCAGGGAGTTTACTTGAGATTCTCTCTCCCCCTTCCCTTCTCCCCACTTGCTCTCTAAAATAAATACTTTTTTTTTCAATACATCTGATGAGACCTCATTAATTCTAGACCACTTTATTTGAAAGTTCCTAAGTAAGTTAAAATCTTTCACTGTAAGTTCTCATTGTTCTTTTTCTGCTCTCAGAGATCCACATAGAACAAATGAGCCCTTGACTAGGGAAATTTTAAATATTTATTTAAATTGTTATGTGAAAATAACTTTATTCTCATCTCCTTATTCTATTCTAGGTTATAAACACTTCCATTTTCTTCAGCTATTCCAGATGTGTTTTATGAGTTTCTTTACCTCCTCATCACTCTCTTCCTTTCTAAATATGGTGTGACTAGCACAAAATAGAGACTTTGTCATCTTTGAGAGTCTGTCAGCTCAACCTACCATCATATTAATGTTCTGGGGGAAGCCACATCGTCGCTCCCTCTCATTAGTTTTACAGTCAACTGAAGTAACGGGTGTTTTCCTGAATCTTTGCATTAGCCTCTGTAGTGTAGGCCCTATACTTGTAGATTTAATTATTTTATACAGAATTTGTAAGTAAATGAAATTCTATAGGAATAGATTCACCCTATCCCACATTACATTAGAATCTAGTTCATTATTTGTGTTATCTCCAAATTTAACTGCCTGTCTTCGATAATTCTCATTGAATTCATTAATACAAAGGTTAAACAGGACAGGCTCAAAGACCAGGCTTTTCAACTAAACTCCTTCTGAAGTTATTTGTACTGAGCCCCTCATCGGGCTTCCTGCTTAGCGGGAATCCGCTTCTCCCTCTCCCTCTGCTCCTTATGCTCTCTCTCACTTGCTCACTCTCTCAAATAAATAAAAC
>NW_028039958.1:0-480 GCF_054177405.1 Leptonychotes weddellii | reverse complement strand
GCCGAAGTGTTTTACGATGATGACCTAACCGACGCTCTGTTTAAAACGCTGTCCCGCCTTGTTCACAAACTGAAAAACGCCTGCACGGCCATTCTGTCTGTGGAGAAGAGGCTGAACTTCACGCTCAGACACCTGGACGTCACGTGTGAAGCCTACGACCACTTCCGCTCCCGGCTGCAGCGGCTGGAGAGGCTTGCGGACGGCCGGCTGCGCTTCGTGGTGGAGCCGGTGGAGGCCTCCTTCCCACAGCTCCTTGTCTATAAGCGCATCCAGCAGCTGTGGGAAAATTGCCCCAAGAGGAACAGAAGTTTGGCCCCGTGGGACCTTAACCAAATTTATGTCTAATATGGCGATTTCATCTTGTTGTTTTTCCTACATACTGTAAACATCCCTGTTTCTCGTGTTCTCTTTTGAACCAGCTTTGTCATCCTGCATTGTCCCTCATTTGTGAATTACATAAGACCGATGCGTGCTATCACT
>NW_028039957.1:0-480 GCF_054177405.1 Leptonychotes weddellii | reverse complement strand
GACCATGGCTGGCCAATCAGAAATCTCCTCTTCCCAGAGGTAGCGTGCAAGCAGACCAAACAGAGGCATTTTGAGGATGGGTTTTCCTCTACATCGGTGTAGAGCTGGAATTACTAATGACCATCTTTGCAGCCTTGGGGCTTGCATCCTTCAGAGCCTGAAGCCAGAGGAAAGCACAGTTGAGGAACAGATGGGGAAAGGATGACGCTGTTTGAGCCCTAGATGCAGGCAGCTTTAAGCACTTAGGCTTCCCGGGTGTATGAGCTGATCCACTGTATGACATTTTTGGTTCAAGCATATTTTAGTTGGATTTCTTTCACTTGGAGCATAAAGAACAGCGACTGATATATTTGTCCTTGTGAACTTGGTCAAGTTATACAAGCAGTGTATATATTCATGTATCCTGACCCACAGCTTACAGCAACACTAGGTTCCCTATCCCTCTGCTTTTGTCAGCCCGAGCCTGAGATAGCTTGACAT
>NW_028039956.1:0-480 GCF_054177405.1 Leptonychotes weddellii | reverse complement strand
TTGGAGACAGAAGTCATGTCTCAGTCATCTTTTTACCTAAGGATCTGACACGTTAGATTTAATGTCTACATGTCTAATGTCAACATGTACTGACACTGACCCCATACTTGGCTGGAGGGAGGGAGGGAGGGAGCTTAAAGCTGAGACTGAGCAGATGAAAGTCCCATTACCTAGAGTGTCATATATGGTCTTTACACCGGAGTCTGTTCTTTCCTGTCCTTCCTATCCCCCAAATAACTCTTACTCCCCAGTTTCTAGTATGTTTTGTACCTGACCCTAAATGCCTTTTCTTCATCCAGACTTAATAAATCCCCTCCTTCCAACAGTTCAGAAAATCTCATCTTCTTCATGAAGACTTCCCTTTCCAAAAATGTATCCCTGATCTCCATCTCTTTATTCTACCAGTCATCCCCAACCAATGAGGCTCACTTGCTTTTCCGTTTTAAGACAATGACTACCAATGCCAGAACCTCCTTACTG
>NW_028039955.1:0-480 GCF_054177405.1 Leptonychotes weddellii | reverse complement strand
ATCTTTGGGGTAAATACCCAGTAGTGCAATTGCTGGATCATATGGTAGCTCTATTTTCAACTTTTTGAGGAACCTCCATACAGTTTTCCAGAGTGGCTGCACCAGCTTGCATTCCCACCAACAGTGTAGGAGGGTTCCCCTTTCTCCGCATCCCCGCCAACATCTGTCGTTTCCTGACTTGTTAATTTTAGCCATTCTCGTGGGGATGTTTTTGGTTGGGTGGGACGGCCTTGCCTCTCCTGGGGGCTGGTGGCGAGATGGAGAGTCCCCGGCCCGGGGGCAGAAGTAGGGCAGTGGGAGGTGCGGTGGGAGGAGGTCTGAACCGACGCTCGAACAGCCTGGAAAAGCGGGACACTTGTCTAGGGCTTACAGATGTCACCCTGGGCAGTCAGGAAGTCGTCTTCGCTCTGCTCTGGCTCGCTGTTGTCCCTGTGGTCTGGTCCCTGTGGAGCGGGGCACAGAGACTTGGTTTGCAAATGT
>NW_028039954.1:0-480 GCF_054177405.1 Leptonychotes weddellii | reverse complement strand
GTTTTAGAGGGGAGGGGGGATTGGTTGGCCCGGTGATGGGTATTAAGGGGGGCATGTACTGCATGGAGCACTGGGTGTTATACGAAAACAATGAAACGTGGATCACCACATCAAAAACTAATGATGTATTGTATGGTGACTAACATAATAAAATTTAAAGAAAAAATTATAATTACAGGTCTTAGGGCCATATATGTTTGTGCGTGTGTGTGTGTTTGTGTGTGTGTGTGTGTGTGTGTGCCTATGTATACTTTCTCCATATTGAATGGGCCCAATTAATTCCCTGGTCAATCCTGATACTCACATCCCTCAGTCTGGGAAACATTCTTTTGATTTTTTAAATTTATTTGAGAAAGAGAGAGAGAGAGCATATGTGTGTGAGTGGGGGGAGGAGCAGAAGGGGAGGAAGAGGAAGGGTTAAGAATCTCCAGCAGACTCAGTGCTGAATGTGGAGCACCATGCTGGGCTTGATCTCAGGAC
>NW_028039953.1:0-480 GCF_054177405.1 Leptonychotes weddellii | reverse complement strand
TTATTTCTCTCTTTATATACATATTCACTGTAAGCTCTTTTTTTTTTTTTAAAGATTTTATTTATTTATTTGACAGAGAGAGACACAGCAAGAGAGGGAACACAAGCAGGGGGAGTAGGAGAGGGAGACACAGGCTTCCCGTGGATCAGGGAGCCCGATGTGGGGCTCAATCCCAGGACCCTGGGATCATGACCTGAGCCGAAGGCAGACGCTTAACCACTGAGCCACCCAGGCACCCCGTCATTGTAAGCTCTTTTTTTTTTTTTAAATTATCTTATGTTAGTCACCATACAATACATCATTAGTTTTTGATGTGGTGATCCACGATCCGTTGTTTTCGTATAACACCCAGTGCTCCATGCAGTACGTGCCCTCCTTAATACCCATCACCGGGCTAACCAATCCCCCCTCCCCCCTCCCCTCTAAAACCCTGTTTGTTTCTCAGAGTCCATAGTCTCTCATGGTTCATCTCTCCCTCCA
>NW_028039952.1:0-480 GCF_054177405.1 Leptonychotes weddellii | reverse complement strand
CTGAGCACCCACAAAACCAGCCTGAGATGTAAGAAGATCCGGATCTCTACAAACAGAATATCGCAGGCGGTTGGTTTCGAGGTATGAAGCGGGGAGCCGTGATTCTTTGGGCAGATATCAGAGGATAAATGGCAGCGGGAGGGAGCCTGGCCATGGGGATCCTACACTGCCAGTGAGTGAGAGCCTCGCATGCTGCAGACGGGCACAGACTCGCAGACCGGTAGCGTCGGGAAAGGACTTTAGGGCAGCCCCCCGGGGTGGAAACCTGGAGCGGCAGAGTCGCGTGCGCCCCGAACAGAGCGGCTGGCGGTTTTAGAAGCACAAAGGGCAGAGACATGCCCCGACCTGGAGGCAGGACTGGGAGTGCTGCGGAGAGGTGCACAACCCAGGACGCTGCAGTTTATAGCAGCAGGGACAGAAACGGAGATGGTGTGGCCTGGAGAGCTCACTGAAGAACAGACTGAGGTCTATGCTCTGAGG
>NW_028039951.1:0-480 GCF_054177405.1 Leptonychotes weddellii | reverse complement strand
TATTTCTGAGAATGTGAAAATGAGATTGGTTTTCTCGGTACTCACTTATATTCAGACTGAAAACTGGAATGGCCTAGAAGACAGGAATGCATCTTAAAGCAGGGGTTCTCAAAGTGGGGTACCCCAGTCCAGCAGCTGCAGCCACACCTGAGAGTTTACCAGAAGTGCAGATTCTCAAAACTTGACCCAGTCTACTGACTCCCAAGTCCAGTGGGGTGGCGCCAGCGCTGCAGCTGGGGCCCCCCCTCCCTACCCCCCCACCCGCACAGAACCCTACTGTCCTTCACTCATGACCCATCCTCACCAAGTCCATTCTCTTCACTGAGGGCCTTCTTTTCTTTTCTTTTCTTTTTTTTTATTCTTATGTTAATCCCCATACATTACATCATTAGTTTTAGATGAAGTGTTCCATGATTCATTGTTCGTGCACAACACCCAGTGCTCCATGCAGAACGTGCCCTCCTCAACACCCACCACCAG
>NW_028039950.1:0-480 GCF_054177405.1 Leptonychotes weddellii | reverse complement strand
TAACGGGATTCCTGGGTCTCACTGCTTGCCACAGACAATGGCTTCCAGCCCCTCTGGAATCACCACACCCCTAAATGACTTAACCAAGATAATGGAATCTCTCCCGGGGAGGATAAACATGAACGGGCCTTTCATGAGTTCAGATAGCCCTTCAACAATCCCCCACCTTGGCCTTCCTAATCATCATAAACCTGTCTACCTATCTGTATATGAGATTCAACTTCATGGGGATCATGAGACACCAAGAACTTACTACAGTCTCTCTTGATCCAGTGACTGACCCATTTTACATTCTCATCAGGATTGTTTGAGGGCTCCAATTTCTCTACATTTTTGCCAACACTTGTCATTGTCTGCTTTTTTTTTTAAAGATTTTATTTATTTAGGGCGCCCGGGTGGCTCAGTTGGTTAAGCCACTGCCTTCGGCTCAGGTCATGATCCTGGAGTCCCGGGATCGAGTCCCGCATCGGGCTCCCTGCT
>NW_028039949.1:0-480 GCF_054177405.1 Leptonychotes weddellii | reverse complement strand
TTTCCTCTACTAAAGGTGAGGCTTGAAGGGAAATTCAGTGGGATCACAGAAAGCAACTCTGTTTGTTTACTGAAGGAAGAAATGAGTGAAAGAGAAAGGAGCAGGTGTCCTCTGCCCCCATTTTACAGTCAGGGAAACAGGCCTGAGGCGAGAGCCCAGGTCTTGTCCACACTTTTTGTTCTCATGTCCCCTTTCCAGCATCCTTTCTGTCCAGTTGGCCTATTTAGCACTGGGGGCTGGGCTTTCGGGAGAACTGTATCAGAAGCCCCTATTTTGGGGTTCCTGGGTGGCTCAGTGGGTTAAGTGTCTGCCTTCAGCTCAGGTCATGATCCCAGGGTCCTGGGATCGAGTCCCTCATCGAGCTTCCTGCTCAGTGGGGAGCCTGCTTCTCCCTCTTCCCCTCCCCTCTGCTCGTGCTCTCTCTCTCTCCCAAATAAATAAATAAATAATTTTTTTTAAAAGATTTTATTTATTTATTTG
>NW_028039948.1:0-9727 GCF_054177405.1 Leptonychotes weddellii | reverse complement strand
GATGGACTCTGAAAAACAAACTGAGGGTTATAGAGGGGAGGGAGGTGGGAGGATGGGTTAGCCTGGTGATGGGTATTAAAGAGGGCACGTTCTGCATGGAGCACTGGGTGTTATGCACAAACAATGAATCATGGAACACTACATCTAAAACTAATGATGTAATGTATGGGGATTAACATAACAATAAAAAAATTTGAAAAGTCAACATGTCTTCTAGAATGACACTGAGCCACCTACTAAGCATGATAACTGTTTGATTATTAACACACAAGGAGAATACTAATAAGATACTTATTAGGAGTGTTATTAAAGAATCGTATTGTTCTTGAAATAAGACTGACTAACAAAGTAATTTTGAGCAACATTTACCTTTGTTTTGCCATAATTTTTGAATTGAGTACGTTGCCCTCAGAGAACAAGAAGATACCATTAGCCTTTCGGAATCTGTGATTCCATAATTAAAAGTATTTGTGCATGAAGGCCTTAAAATTATTTTATGTGTTTCTGACAAACTTCTAGCATATGACTTATAATCACACCATCTTTTTTGTCTTCAATAACTGAGAACAGATTTTTTCCAAGAGTTTAACCAGTGTTTGTGTTAGTGTATCCCACTGGGCCATTGATTACAAGCAGATTAAAAATAACATACTATGTAAGGCAGAGACATTATTTTCATCTTTGCAGTATCTCTAAAACGTAAAATACTCCCTGCTTCAAAATAGGTGATCAAGTTATTGAATGAGTTTGATTATAGAGTATCTTTCATTTTAATGTAGAAAAATTATTTGACTTGTTCAGAAAAGAATGACATTTTACTCTTGAATTTGAGACTTAACCTAATTCAAACCTCCAAATGTGGACAATCCTGGATGAAAGCAAAGAGGTTTAAGTTATTTGAGTTTTTATTGCTGGGGCTGTTTGTTGTTGTCTTCCTTTGTTTCTGGCTAAATAACAATTAGGCCAACTCAGTGCAGTGTAGGCTAGATAAAAGGTGTAGGCCCAGGTTTCCTTGGAGAGACTGGTGTCTCTCTCTCTCTTTCTTTCACTATAGAAATATATAACTGAGTACCGTATGTGACACACTGAGAAGTAATCAATACTAAAGAAATAGGCAGCTAATGTGTTGGGGTTCAAACAAGGAATAAATAAGAGAGGACCAGTCCCTAATATATTTTTCCCTCTGTTTCGTAAGTGGGGCTTTTTCCCTTCCATCTGTATAAGCACACTTTAAGCTTAGTGAGTATTTGTTATTTTCATTTCTATGCAAAATATTGGGCCAATCTGACATGTTATTTATTTGACAAACAATTATATTAATTTGTTCAATAGTGTTTACTAGAGTACTGTTTGCTACTCCTTTGAATACTGAATGTCCATAGTAGATGTAGAAAATGAAATTCGGTGAATATTGATATGAGAAACAAGACTCACAGCTGAGAAAAATTCTGACTGGAGGAAAGGAAGAAATGAAACAATTGGAAAAAAAACATGATAGTAAAGCAACTTAATCATTTAATTCTGTTGCCCAGATGAATGGAATTTAATGTAGTTCCAGAAAACTAATATTAGTAGGTTGGGCTCAAGCATTAGTGGTACCAGTTTGGCGATGACAATTGTCGTTTTTGCCTAGTAAAGGTAATTGATACT
The DNA here is from genome assembly GCF_054177405.1 of Leptonychotes weddellii. Taxonomy (NCBI): domain Eukaryota; kingdom Metazoa; phylum Chordata; class Mammalia; order Carnivora; family Phocidae; genus Leptonychotes; species Leptonychotes weddellii. The sequence continues at coordinate 8,077 of NW_028039948.1, read as the reverse complement.
GAGAGTATCAATTTAAGTGTACAGAGGCAAACTCATGCCTCTGTACATGACAAGATCATTGTCCTTATAGAATAAGAAAAGGTGAAAAAAAGGTAAATAAAGTGATCTTTTCATTCACTCTTAGCTATGCTAGAAAAGAGTCAAATAACTGACCATTTTCCCCAAAACAATTTTTGCATGGCTGCCTATTTCTGTATGCTCAAATTAAATGTACTATCCCAAATATTGTGGTTTTCAGCCTCAGTTCTTCCAAGCCTCTCTTACAGTCTGGATGACCATACAAATGTCATAATCACTATTTGTACAGTAGCAATTTTGTCACTACTTGAAGAATGGAAATAAATATATAACTTGTATTTGTTCCAAAGAATAAATAGGCAGCTATAAAAGGCAGGTTTTTTTTCTTCTGCTCATTTTAGTTGTGTGTGAAGTAGTTTAAAAACTTTCAGAATAATACCCTTTTAACATCACAGACTGCCACCTACTGGAAGATAAACTAAATATCTAAAGACACCTGTGAAAGCACAGTATTTATCTCGTTGAACACACACACACACACACACGCACACACAAATTCAAAAAAAGAAAATATCGATATGCTTTATGCAAACAATAATTGGCCTGCTAGATTGTTTTAAAGATAAGAGCTTTTCATAGCTAACCAGAAACTAATTATAGTCTATGCATTATACAAAATAGTTCTTTATCTGCAAATCAATAGATAGAAAAAAAATGTTTTACTAAGGTAGACAAATCAGAAATATATTTACAAAGAGGTGTTTGGCTCTAAAAATGCAATTATGTCCATTGATTTAATCTGCCAATGGCTCAGTTGCCTCATATTCTAGGTTGCCTTAAATCTGTCACCTATATTCCCCAAGCAAAATTGAAGCCAAATCAGTTGGAAGAGAAGCCTAGGAAACCACATGATTATTAATGGAGAGGAACAAGTATCCAAATAAGTTAAAAGTACCTTTGAAAGAAAAAAAAAAGATCGCTCATGGTAATGTCTATTTAACCTTATCTTACTTGTCTTAGCTATATATACCTCAACCTTCTAGTAATTAGAAAACTGGAAATGAAGGTTGAGATATTATTAACCCAGGGCCTTGCACAAATGGGGACTTTCTGTACAAATTAAACATAAAACAAGTATGAGGCACTATATGTATTTCACTATCCTTATTTCCTTCTATTTCTGAATAAAACTGATAAAAACTGGTAAAACTAGTAAGATCCACACAGGCAACAGGAAGACCACATTTAAGTTCAACTATGTATCACCTAGCCCTGGGAATCTGAACCTATCCATCTGGAATAGCCTGAAAGAGTGGCTCAAAAGGCAGCTCCAGGGAGTGCAGGAAATGCACAGAAGTAGGTGAACCCCGCATGGAGCTTCCTTCCATTGGTAGAAATGGAAAATCACGGCTTGCTTGTGTGAGATCAATGCCAATCTCACACAAAGAAAAGCTTGGTGTGATTCAGTTCTACACAGTTCCCTGTCTTGAGTAATGAAATTAGAGTCTAAATTTCACAAACGAACAAAACACCCATGGTGTAAACCTATTCAAGGTAGAACAAAATTTTTACAGTAATGCCTGGAAATATATTTTTATAGGTCTAAACCCTTCTTGAGGATAGAGACTTTATGTTTACATCTTTATACCTATAATGTTTAGCTCAGAGTCTAGTGCATAGTAAGTACTTAGTAAATGTTTATTAAATAAATGACCACTTTTGACTCACAAGGCTTTTGGTGAAAGCATCCTCCTATGCTATAAACTGGGAATGATTGCTTACTCCTATAAATAACTGAACAACAAAAACAAAATATTTTTATTCCAGACAAAAATCTGGAAAAGCTGGGAAAGACTTCCTTGTTTGTCCTTGTCTAATTTTCAGACTGTATGTGAAAATGAAAGTAGAATTACCATAAAGATTTTCTCTACCAGGAGGCTATCTGAGATTGTCTAGCTGGCCATGGATATCATACTGCCCCCATAGAGTGCTCTTCATAACTGCATGGGGGGCCAGTGATGGGATCTGGAATCATCAGTGAACCTTCTTCAGTCCCGCAGACCTGTCAGAGTTCCTTGAACACATTCAGCTTGTCTACTTCTCCATCTCTGCAAATGGGTTTCCCTTTGCCTGAAGCAATCTTATCCTGAATTTTCTTAAATTCATTTTCCTTCTGAAACCCACTCTCTGTACTTCTTTTCCAAATGTATTTAGAGACATTAGCATCAGCAATGTGTATTATATTTTCTTCATTAAAAATATTTGAAAGGTGCTAATGAGAATTGAAACTACCCATGTATTTTTGCATTATCTTAGATTCAATCAAAACTCTTCAGTCTGGTTGTTTCATTTAGAAACATAATAGAATTCAAGTTAGTTTCTCAATGTATACATGATGGATTTGTATTTTGGCCTATTCCCCATTAGTGGAATAAAAAATAATACTATTTTTAAGCACTTCACAATCTACAGCTGGATAGTTTACAATTTTTCTCTGTGTTTACATGTGTGTTTAAAGATTTATTATTTATTTGACAGAGAGAGAGTGCACACATATGTGGGGGGAGGGGCACAGGGAGAGGGTGAGGATCTCAAGCCAACTCCAGGCTGAGTGCAGAGCCTGACGTGGGGCTCAATCCCAGGACCCTGAGATCGTGACCTGAGCCACCGAAATCAAGAGGTGGACATTTAACACACACGGGCACCCCTGTGTGTGTTTTTAAAATAAAGTTAAAAACTATTGGAGAGTCATTTTATGGTAAGGTTGAAACATATAAAATTGCCATTTTTCTGGGCCCTAAAATTCTCAATATCAACAATTTCATATGGTTTAACTTAATACTTATAAACAAAATTGACTCTTAATTTTCAGTTAAGGATATGTTTATATTCTCAACTTTAAAAAATCTTTTTGTTAAATGGCAGTGCATTAATAATTTTCATGTGATAGTGAGCCAATTCTCTTAACTAAATGGCATGTTTTCTGGTCTCTTCTAGATCTGGTATTTATTAGTTTGTGACTATGATAATTTGTAACAAATAATCAGTAAGAGAGGACATAAATTTTATTCATATGTATGCATGTTGTCATTTGACAAATCGTTATCTGAGAGGTTCTGGGTAAAAACAAGTCTTTATATTTGCTTTGCCTTTAAAAAGAAAAAAAAAATCTTTTATCTGATATTCTAATCCTCAATCTATATAGTCTCTCCAGACTAGGTTTAAGACATGCTTTGCCATAAAATATGTTACTTTAATCTCTGGTATTTTCTGTTTTCATATTTGCAGTTAAACTCTTTATATTATACCTCTTCTAAAGGACTATTAACATCTTAACGTCACTGAACAAAATATTTTCCAATATATCATATCTTATGATTTCATTACAAACATTCATAATAGGAAAAAGACAAGGCAGAACTCATTATCCCAGACGAAATACAAGAATGAAGGTAGAGAAACTTATTAAAATGCTCAACATGGATGGAAGTGTGAAGACAGAGAATAGAATTATGTCCACATATTCAAACAGGGCTCACAGGCTCTGTGCATGTGAGCATAAAGGAGCCTGTCACTGTGAAGTTGGAAAAGGACTGACATGTTATCTGGTCTAATCCATGTTTCTCAGAGCTGAAGCAAGTGGATTCCAGAGAAGTCAAATGATTTTTCTGGAGCTCTTGGACACATCCTTCAGTATAATAGCTCTGTATTATTAAGTCAAAATTCTTTTTTAGGGAAAACTGGGATTTTATTCCTAGGAAACAAAATTGAAACCAAAACCAGAAAGCAAAGAAACACAACAATCAAACAAAATTTTGTCACTGAAAATTTTCCTGCCTTGCTGTTTAATCAATACTAATTTCTAATGGATTTATATCGGTCAGCCCAGATTGCACTTGGTTAAACCTGAACAAGCTTAACTTCCCAGTGAATGAAGATCTTTCAAACCTACAATAATAGCAAGTGGGAAAGATAGATAGGAATGCCATCAGCATTGATTAAATAGATTACATGGCATTAATTAGAAAATAGTTTATGAATCAACTACTAAATGGATAACCTTTGTATCATTACTATAATTTGTAAGTCAAAGTCCTTACCTAAGGTTATGAAACAACATTTTAAGGCTAGAATAGTAAAGTGAAATATTTCTATAAGAGCCATCAATGTGTCATGAATATTACAATGGTTGAAAGCAATTAACAGTGGATTTGCTTTACAAAAATGTTTTAAAGTGTTGCAAAATAAAGCCAAGAAAATTATTAACAGGACTACATATGTTCCTTCATTTGTAAGTGAAGAAATGTAAATAGCAAACAAATAGTAAACTAGATCAGATCTAGAAATAATTTATTTTACTGTATTTTATCTGTATTTGCATACAAATGACTTTAATCATTTTTATTATATTTATGAATCTTGTGTGACCACCATATCCTCTTAACATAGTGAGGTTGTCAGATAATGAAAACCAAGGCAATGTTCCTATTGATTTTTGAAATAAAAAATAGTGATGACTAATACAAAAGGTGCACATTTTTTTTTTATCAGATTATTTTCTAGGCTTAATAGAGTTGAACCTTGGACTTTAACATCATCACCATAAAGATGAAAATGGATGCTTCTCAGGCTAGCAAATTCAGGAACAAGACACCAATCAATAGAAAGGAGAGATCAGGGTGGCTTGGCTGGTATTAGCACCCTGAGATGATGCTAACTCAGTCCTGCAGCAGGCTTTTCTTCTTTCTGATGGAGTACCATAGTCTCCAGTGACAATCTTCTAAAAGGCAGTACATAAACCACGAGGTCAAACATTTTGCTTTCTGTTTGAGAAGGTTTAGGTTTGGAGTTTACGGTTTATTAATCTACTGGTTGATTTTATTATACTCAGAATTTATTATGTTTTTTCTGTGAATCTTGATATGTGACCATTTTTTTAAAAGATTTTATTTAGGGGCGCCTGGGTGGCTCAGTCGTTAAGCGTCTGCCTCCGGCTCAGGTCGTGATCCCAGGGTCCTGGGATTGAGCCCCACATAGGGCTCTGTGCTCCGCGGGAAGCCTGCTTCTTCCTCTCCCACTCCCCCTGCTTGTGTTCCCTCTCTTGCTGTGTCTCTCTCTGTCAAATAAATAAATAAAATCTTTAAAAAAAAAAAAAGATTTTTTTTCTTGTTCAAGCAGAGGGAGTACTGGAGACCTTCGCTCTCATTGCCCTTAGGAATTCTGAAGGCCAGCAGGGCATGCGCTGTCAGTTCCTTAATTAGGGCTCAGTTTCAGTGCCTGGGTGTGAACCATTTGGCTCTTGACTTTGCCCTTTGGGATCTTGGCTCTGCTTTCTGTGATCTTGTTTCTTACTTCTGACCTCTTGACTCTGCCTTGTGGGATCCCAGCTCTGCTTTTTGGAATCTTGGGTTTGCCCTCTGAAACATATTGCCAGTGTATCATACCTGGGAAGTTAAAATGTGTGTCTTTGGCTTATTAGTGTATTTTAAGTATATATCCAATATTTATATATATTCAATAGATATATTTAACTAAAAATTGTTTGCTAAGAGATAATCTCTAATTTATGCTTATTTATTATATAATTGATTTATCAAGTTTAAAAAAAAGTCAAAGGATGCAATGAGTATTGACTTCTTTCAATTTTTTTAATATTTTATGTAAGATGGCTTTTTAGTATATCAATGTTATGTTGTGGTACACTTTTATCTATGTATCCATATGTGTGTGTGTGTGTGTGTGTGTGTATAACATCTATATATAAAACTTATTTTTTTTTGAGAGAGAGAGAGAACATACATGCATGCGAACAGAGAGAAGGGCAAAGGGAGAGGGAAAGAGAGAATCTTAAGCAGGCTCCATGCCCAGCACAGAGCCCAACACGGTGCTTGATCTCATGACCCTGAGAACAATGACGTGAGCTGAAATCAAGAGTCGGACACTGAGCCACCCAAGCACCCCTAAAACTTCTTTATATAAAATAATGTTTTTTCTTCAGGTATGCTTTCTTAGTTGATATTTTTAACCCCTCTTTCATTTTATCTGCATTTGCCTGGTATCTTTTTCCATCCAGTTAATTTTAACCATCTTTAGTTTAATTGTCTTACTTTACCAAATATAATTGTGTTTAATTTCATCAACTGGATTTAGTTAACTTTATTGGTAGTATGTAAATATTCAATTTTAATTCAATTGTGCTTTATTATTATATTATTTGATATGATGAAGGGACATAGTGGAGCAAATTGGAATTCTAAGTAATTGCTAAAAGATGTTTGATGTATTAAAGAGATATCTACAATATATTAACCACAAAGAAGTAGGCATTTCCTTCTAGCTAGCTTCATAAATGACATTAGATGTAGTTGTGCTGTATTGGTACTTCCTTAGACTTCGACCTGGGATCCATTTATTGACTTATTTATTTATTCTGAGCACTTGCTGTGTACTTGGCACATAACATGTAACTAAATTGAAAACATACTAAACTGTAAGCTCCTTGAAGGTAAGGACCACACATTGTTCATTTGTGTATCCCCTGCTTAGTCCATACTAGGTGTTGAACAAATATTCCTACCTTCCTTCCTTCATTCATTGCAAGAAAGTATGAAGTTACAGGTCCCTGAAAGAATTTCCAATTCAACTCCTTGAATAAGATATACAGACATAAATATTCATATATACATATATACTTTAAATAGGACTGTGGATTTCCCACTGAGCCTGTAAAAAGCCCTAGCCTAATAAGCCATGGAAATATAAGTTAGAGAACATTTACTTTCACTTTCCCAAGAAACCCTCTTACATACCATAAGGATCAGATCTGTAGCCAGTTGTTTCTCTTATAATGGTCTTAATTGCTGTGATACAACAGGAAAATAAAACTTGTCTCATCTCCCTAAAAGCTAACTGTATACATCCTGTGATAGGCACTTAGGTTAGCTCCCAAGGTGGCAGGGGAGCTGAAGACTTGTTTTTCTAGCTATTCACATTTTAAGGAGGAATGAGGTCAGGAAACTAGGAGCTATCTCTAGGTCTTAGAAGTTAAAGACAAAGGGGTTTATCTGGCCTTTGGAAGGTGTATTTACCTTCCAAAATGTTAAGAGTAAGAATCCAGAGTCCCTCCCCTCCAGTCTCACTGGAGCAAAAGGGTCCCCCCTCACTCTTTCTCCTTTATGGGAGATGGAATGAGTCTCTCTCACCTGTATATAATGGAGAAAATCCATGTTCTTCATCACTTGCATATGAGTGTCCAGCTATTCATGCAGGACATTTGGCTTGGTTTTCATTATGTTGCCCTAAGGGTAAAGGCTGAGGCAAGGAGAGACAATGCACTTAATATTTACTAAAGGTGATTAATCAGACATCTGTTTGATCCAGAATACCTTCTGTGCTCAATCAGAATAAAACTAATAAAGATGAATATTAAATGCCCCAGAAGTAGATAGCCTAGAATGAATGTGGCAAATATAAATAGCACCCTATGGATTTAAGATAAGCAGCTCTTACATTGATCTTTTTTTTTCTTCCTCAAAGGAAGAAATATAAAGGCAAAAGGCAATCATTCTATACTTCTATCATCGTGCCTACCCTGTGGGCACCTGGTATAGATTAAATTTTGCTTTTTAATAATAATGGTAGGCTGGGGCTTTGTAGGAAGCCTTTCAGTATACTTCCTATACATGCATATGATTACAGCTATCACCCCTGAGGGTTTAAACCTAATTTCATTCTTATAGTATGTATTGTTTAACTGTTATAGGTATGACATCAAAAGAGATATTGCATAGTTTATAATAATTTGAAAGAGTCCCCACATAAAGAGGTTTTAATGCTTCTAACCTGGTTAGATATTTAAAAAGTGATATAGTAAGCATTTAAGAACAAAGAAAGTTTGTAGCAAAATGTTGAATGTATGGTAAAGTCTGCAAATTGGCAGTATTTTCTTTTCTTAAGGGTCAACTACACATATGTACCTCTGAAACATTGCTTCAGACAGAACGCCCAACACATAGACTTGTATCCTATAGTGTTGGTTGTAGTAATTATAGCAAGTTTC
>NW_028039947.1:0-480 GCF_054177405.1 Leptonychotes weddellii | reverse complement strand
TTGGTTGTGGCTCATTCAAGGTTGGCTACAGCACAGACACATGTCCCCGAACACACTACACTCCCACCCAGACAGTAACGTACATATCAAACCAGAGTAGCAATCCATTTTCAATGGCTTCTTCCCCAAGGCAGTGGGCATCAAGCACGCCCAGCCACGCACACTACGCCGCTCAACCCCCAGGGTAGCTACGGGCATTCTCATGCACCACTGGAAGCAATACACCTTTTCAGAAATTTCCTGGCCGTAAATATTAAAGAAGTTACAGTTGGAAGGAAGGGAAGATGGTGGAGGAGTAGGAGACCTGGATTTCGTCTCCTCTCAGGAATTCAGCTGGATAGGGATCAAACCATTCTGAACACCTACAAACTCAACAGGAGATCGAAGAAAAGAAGAGCAACAACTCTCTCATCAGAAAAGCGACCACTTTCTGGAAGGTAGGACGTGCGGAGAAGTGAATCCGAGGCGATATTCGGGAGG
>NW_028039946.1:0-480 GCF_054177405.1 Leptonychotes weddellii | reverse complement strand
CAATCAGGACCTGAGCCAAAGGCAGACACTTAATGACTGAGCCACCCAGGCACCCCAGAAAATCAATATTATCACACAGCTTGACTCTATTGACATTTATAGAACACATCATCCAATAACAGCAAAATACATTCTTTTCAAGCTCACATGCTAAACCATCTTCTGAGCCATAAAACAAGTCTCAATAAATTTAAAAAGATTCACTTTATACAAAGTATGCTCTCTGATTACAATGGAATTGAATTAGAAATGAATAACAGAAATAGCTTTGGAAATTCTCCAAGTATTTGGAAACTAAACAACACACTTACATGTAATAAATGGATCAAAAACTCAGAACAGAAATTAGAAACTGTTTTTAACTCAATGAAAATGAAACACAACACATCAAAATGTGTACCTGAAGTAGTATCTAGGAGGAAATAAAAAGCACTAAAAATGTATATTAGAAAAGAAGAAAGGTCTCAAAGACTTCAGCTT
>NW_028039945.1:0-480 GCF_054177405.1 Leptonychotes weddellii | reverse complement strand
ATTCCTTTCTTTGATCTCCTGTTGAGTTCATAGGTGTTCAGAGTGGTTTGATCCCTATCCAGCTGAATTCCTGGGAGCAGACAAAATCCAGGTCTCCTACTCCTCCGCCATCTTGCTCCGCCCCCGAGAGGCATTCTTGATGCCAAGGGTCTCCAGGGCTGTCCAACTAGGAGAGCCCTGCCCCCATTTCCTAGGGGCCCCATTGCCCCGCTCTGCCCACCTGCCAGTGCCCCCTGGGAAGTGCCCAGGGAGTGCCTGGCTTTTCTCCCATCTGCCCCTATAATCCCTGCAGCTGGGTTCATGGCCCCAGAGTCTGGCTTACCCTGGCAGGTAGGCTTGGTGCTGAGTCCCAACCTCCTCTGGCCTGGCTCATCACTCATACCCCAGGTAAATGAAGCCCTGCCTCTCATCTTGAGCCTGGTCCTCAAACCTGTTGTCTTCATCTCCTTTAGGAAATGTGCTCCCTTGACTTGGAGGGAT
>NW_028039944.1:0-480 GCF_054177405.1 Leptonychotes weddellii | reverse complement strand
TTTCGATTAATAACTTCTTTATTCTGGAAAAGCAAATGAAAGTCATATTCATATAAACACTGACATTACAAAGTACAGGGAAAAGGGGAAGGGAGAAGAAACACAAACCTCTACAAATCCTGCTAATACTGTCTCACCAAACAAGACCATAATGCTTTGTCCCATATTCAATCACTTATATAATAAACCACAAATAAAATCTTCTCTGGAAGATACATCGTTCCTCTTTGAGACGGCAGGGAAAAGGGACTGGATGTTGGGGTAGGAGGCTTTATTCTTTTGGCAGATCCTCTCAGTCATTATAGATATTGCTGCACTGTTAATAAAAAATATATGCTTCTCTGTAAAGCATTAAAAAAAAAATCCAAGGATGAGATGGCTGAGGTCTCAGCTCAAGTATCTCCAAATACATTGTTGTCCATTCCCTGACCTTCCCGTGTGTTATTTCTTGGTTGTTTTCCGGATCAGTGCCATTCTCTG
>NW_028039943.1:0-480 GCF_054177405.1 Leptonychotes weddellii | reverse complement strand
TTATGGGTTTGTACTTGTCTTTGTTCTACAAAAGATTTAAGGGAGTAATTGCCGCTTTTATATATAGATAGATACATATTTTTTTATTAACATATAATGTATTATTTGTTTCAGGGGTACAGGACTGTGATTCATCAGTCTTACACAATTCACAGCGCTCACCATAGCACATACCCTCCCCAATGTCCATCACCCAGCCACCCCATCCCTCCCACCCCCCTCCATTCCAGCAACCCTCAGTTTGTTTCCTAAGATTAAGAGTCTCCTATGGCTTGTCTCCCTCTCTGGTTTCGTCTTGTTTCATTTTTCCCTCCCTTCCCCTATGATCCTCTGCTTTCTCAAATTCCACATATGAGTGAGATCATATGATAATTGTCTTTCTCTGATTGACTTACTTTGCTTAGTATAATACCCTCTAGTTCCATCCACGTCATTGCAAATGGCAAGATTTCATTTTTTGAGGGCTGCATAATATTCCAT
>NW_028039942.1:0-480 GCF_054177405.1 Leptonychotes weddellii | reverse complement strand
TACGGAATGGCCTGCGGGGTCAAGGGCTCTGCACGTTGGTGACCGTGTTTCCCTAGAGGTGGTCGCATTACAGCTCTACCCCGGCGCTGCCACTGGGCAGGCGTGAAGGTGGGGTGGAGAGATGAGGAAGCATGCCAGCGAGGGGTCTTGAAATCGAAGCTGGGGAAGCATGAAGTGAGAACAGGGAGTGCCTGAGGAGGCAGGAGAATGGCTGGACTGAGTCCTTTGTGTGGTTGAGAACAACTGAGTGGACAACGACGGGGTTTGGGAGGCTGGGTTCAGAGAGACATTTCTGAGCTGTTGTTCTAGATGGTAGAACAGGGTCAGGTGATGACAGAGTCTAGGGTGGTGCCGATGGAAGGTGCGGCCAACGTGGATGGGGACCAGCTCGTAACAGTGAGGGTCATCCTCACGCCCTCTGATGTTATCCGAGGGCAGTGGGACTGGAGATGGAAAGACTCATGGGAGGCAGATGCCAGC
>NW_028039941.1:0-480 GCF_054177405.1 Leptonychotes weddellii | reverse complement strand
TTATGGCTGCATAATATTCCCTTATATATATATATACACACCACATCTTCCTTATCCATTCATTTGTTGATGGACTTCGTGGCTCTTTCCATTATTTGGCTATTCTGCACATATGGGGTGCACATACCCCTTCAGATCACTAAATTTGTATCTTTGTGGTAAATACCCAATAGTGCAATTGCTGGGTCACAGGGGAGCTATATTTTCAACTTTTTGAGGAACCTCCATACTGTTTTCCAGAGTGCCTGCACCAGCTTGCATTCCCACCAACAGTGTAGAAAGGTTCCCCTTTCTCTGTATCCCCACCAACATCTGTCGTTTCCTGACTTATTAATTTTAGCCATTCTGACTGGTGTGAGGTGGTATCTCACTGAGGTTTTGATTTGGATTTCCCTGATGCCGAGCGATGTGGAGCACTTTTTCATGTGTCTGTTGGCCATTTGGATGTCTTTGCAGAAATGTCTGTTCATGTCTTCTGCC
>NW_028039940.1:0-480 GCF_054177405.1 Leptonychotes weddellii | reverse complement strand
TTTTTTTTTTTTTTAAGATTCCATCCATTCATCCGACAGAGAGAGAGACAGCGAGAGAGGGAACACAAGCAGGGGGAGAGGGAGAGGGAGAAGCAGGCTTCCCGCGGAGCAGGGAGCCCGATGCGGGGCTCGATCCCAGGACTCTGGGATCATGACCCCAGCCGAAAGCAGAGGCTCAACAACTGAGCCACCCAGGCGCCCCGGAAGACTCCACCTTATGAGTCTTAGTAGAAGTTCGAATCCGCGGCTCACCTCTCACTGTAGAGACGAAATCTAAGACAGGCTGCTTCCCAGCCTCCTTCATTGGCAGGACTCAGACATGTGACCTGGACTTGGCCAATCAGGAGCACCACCTGGATTCTGAATGCGAGAGCGCAGACAGAACCCCTTAGAGAACCTTCTCCCTCGCGAGTGGCAGCCGCTGTGGCAGCCGTGTCCAGATTCCAGGGTGGCAGCCGCAGCCCGGTCACCGTTCAGGCC
>NW_028039939.1:0-480 GCF_054177405.1 Leptonychotes weddellii | reverse complement strand
GAGTGGCAGTGCTCCCAGGTTCTAGATGTCCCGGTCTGCTGGGACAAACTCACACAGTCTCCTGGTGGTGGGTCCGAAAAGCCCAGGAGACACTTGGATGCCCAGCAGCTCCTACTCCGGAGGAGGCAGCTCCCGCCTGCCTGCCTGGGCTCCCTCCCTTCTCCCAAGGCACTGCTCATGCCGTCCTTCACCAAAGGATCCTCTGTCCAGACTTGTACCTGTGCCCCCGGAGGGGGCTGTAGTGAGAAGTGACCGGGTGACCAGAGAGTACCCGTAACCCCCGCAGGAAGGCGTGCTGGCCATCTATCCCATCATGTTTGCGCTGGGTCCCTCCTTACGCCTCCCCGAGGTCTGCAAACCCAGCAAGCCTTGGGACGGAGATCCACTGACCATCCTGCTTGTGCACCTCCCTCCCCCCCGCCCCCCAGGGCTGAAAGCCTTCCGGCAGCAGCTGAGAAAGAACGCGAGGACCAAAGGGCT
>NW_028039938.1:0-480 GCF_054177405.1 Leptonychotes weddellii | reverse complement strand
GAAGTAAATTAAGTTCTTAAGAAGCACATCCCCTGAGCTAGGCACTCATTTGATCCTCATGACAACCTTATGAGGTAGGTGGTGGTAATTTTATAGGGAAGAAAACTAAAATGTAATTTTTTAAGTTACCCAAGACCTTACACAACTATATTCAAAATTACTATATTTTTTCCTTATGCTCATTGAGTTGGTGAGATTTTCATAGTACATTTTAGTATGAAAATATTAATATAGAGAAGTATCTATAATAAGATCTCATTATTATAAAAACAAGTGACCATCTAAATTTTGTACACACACACACACACACACACACACCCCATAGCATGCTATATATGTAGAATGTTTGTATACCAGAAAAGTATGGAGCGCTACACATGAGGTTGTTAACATTATTCCTTACAGAAGAGGCAAATTTACTATTCATAGTAAAACAGTTATGTAGGATATAATCCCATACAGCTATTTCTTTTTTTTTTT
>NW_028039937.1:0-9727 GCF_054177405.1 Leptonychotes weddellii | reverse complement strand
CTCAGTTTGTTTCCTGCAATTAAGAATTCCTCATATCAGTGAGATCATATGATACATGTCTTAATATATTGCCTCTTATAAGTGAGGGCTTTGGGGGTTTTTGCCATTACAAAAATAATTTGCCCTACTGTCAAAATCATTCTAATTAGGGGCACCTAAGCTGCACAGGTGTAGATGATAAAAGTTTTGTCAGGGAATCTTGGCAGCTGACGGAGCCTTTGAAGATCTTCTACTGAGTTCAGTTTCCCCAACATACAGATGAGCACAAAGGACATTCGAGAGGATCAGCCATCTAGTGCAGGGTTCTGTCTTTGAGAAACACTAAGCCACAAGGCAGTTTCTCAAACTTTGGGCAATCCCATGGCAACCTCACAATTTCTGCCACAGCTGGACTATTACTTACTGCCTAACTTTCTTCAAAGCGACCCAGCTTCTCCAATTAATGAATTATCATGTTCATAAAAATAAAGGGTTGGTGTGTTTGTTGCTTTTCAAATATCCTTTGAAATAAATAGATTAAAAAACTGTGTCCACCTAAAATGATCTCCTGACCATCAACACTGCATCAGGGAAAGTGTCTACCTGGTGCTCGAGGAGATCTGGGTGTTCACCCTTGTCTCCCAGTAACTGCTGTTTGTAATTGAGCGAGTTTTGCAACCTCTCCTGCACTCAGTCGCTTATCTTTAAACCAGAGGGCTGGCCTAATGTCTAAGGGTCAGGCTCCAGCCTCTTGACTCCGGGGTCAGGGCTGGCCACCCTTACTCCACGTCTGCTCCTGCCAGCAGGGGGCCTCGTGTGTCCAGTGTCCTTGTCACATCCTCTGTGTTGATTTTAAACTTTAGCTAAAAAATACAGCTCCAGGTTACAAAACACAGGACCCCGATGAAATAGTGGTTTGAGAGTAAACTGGTGCCCTCCTTCCCAGCACTATTTGACAGGACGTTTATAGAAATTCCACGCTAAGGATTTCATATTGGAAGGAAATAAGAGATGCTGCCAAGTGTTCATGCCACGGCATAACAGTACTTATTATAGCAAAGAATGGTTAACAGCATAAATGTCCAATGATAGGAAAAGGTTAAAATTAAATATCATTTTCGGGGCACCTGGATGGCTCAGTCAGTGAAGCATCTGCCTTCAGCTCAGGTCATGATCCTGGGATTGAGTCCCTCATGGGGCTCTCTGCTCAGCGGGGAGTCTGCTTCTCCCTCTCACTCTGCCTGCCCCTCCCCCTGCTTGTGTGCACGCACGCGCGCTGTCTCTCTCTCTCTCTCTCTCTGTCAAATAAATAAATAAATAAAATCTTTAAAAAAATGTATAAATTAAAAAATTAAATATCATTTTTAAGACTGCCTCGTGGTGTGTGGACATGCTCCCAATAAGTGAGAAAAAAGGTATATGAGCAATCATTTAGAATGCAACAATTTTGCAAATACATACAGATGCAACAGAGTAAAAAACAAAGAAAAAAGCATATAAGGCACTAAAGGGTTAATTGTAATTGTTTCCGGGTGGTGGAATTATGAGGATTTTAATTCTCTTTTTTCTATTCTCATGACATATTTTTCTTCCTTTATAATAAATATACTTTACTTTTAGTATCAAAAAACACAAAGCTGTAATTTTTAATAAAAGACTACACCTCTTTTTTGGCTCTGATCCTGTGGGAAATATCCAATCCCACTTAAAAAAAAAAAAAGAGAAGAGAAAAATATTTATTGAGAATATATTCTTAGTCCTGAGATACAGAAGAACATCTGTAATAACAATCTCCTGACACCTCCCTAAGCTCCATTTTCTGTTTTCTTTGTTAAAGAACTGCTGTTTTTAAAGACCTTTTAAAGACAAGCAGGCACCTGAGGCGAGCTGGACTTCTTTCCAAGGGATGCTCCCACCCCTCCCTCCCACCTCCCTTTCTCCACATGGAGCGAGAAAGAGAACAGTGGGCCTGTCCGGGGATGTTAACGCTAAACAGAGCATTGTTTCTTAATTTTGAAAAAGTTTACTTCATTGGCTTTCAATTTAATTTTTTAAAAATGCTTTATGTTTTCACAAATCAGTGGCACCTTAACTCGCTGCCGAAAGTGTTCTTTCACCACACAGTGATACCTCACTGCTCAGTTATTTTTCAGAGAATCCCTTATGCATTCCTTATGCCTTCCCACTCTGGATAACCTTACCCCCACCAGGTGCCGGGTTGGAGGCTGTTCATTGTTACCTAACTACTTAAGTATGTTGCATCAAGAACATTTAGCAAGCAGGCCAAACAATTTAACCTTTTGAAGAAGTGTTAACTGACGACAAAACACTATACACTGTATGTTTCTTAAATGATCAATGCTAGAAGAGAAAAACAAAAGCAGTCATTTGCCAGACTCGAGACAAACTAAAAACATCGAGGTGGTTCTTTTTTTCACTTACATTCTGAAACAACAGACAAAAACCCCACCTAGAAATGATCTAGGTTCAGCAAACAGATACCTATACAAACATGAACAGAATGAGATGGATTTTTATGTTCTGATGTGGAAAAATATCCTAGATATAAAGTGAAAATACGCTGGTGCAGAATACATACATAGTATGATTGCATACTACATAAAGTAAGGGCTAGATACGTGTGTATTTGTACACAAATACACATTTCTAAAAGGAAACACAAGGTCCTGTTCCCCTGTGAAGAACTGAACTGAGGCAGGGAAGGAGAAAGGGCTTTACTTTTCATTACATGTATTTCTGTCCTTTTTCCAATCCTTTTTTTTTACCTTGCGCAGGCATTACTTCTAAAATTTTTTAAAAAGGAGGTTCAAAATGAGTTCTGTTTTGGAAAATAAAGGTCAACACCTTTGAGGAAAAAAACCTCATCTTACTGTTGACTTTTTAAAAACATCTTTCTTGGGGCCCTGGTTGGCTCAGTCGGTAGAGCATGAGACTCTTGATCTCGGATCTCCCGGTGGTGAGTTCAAGTCCCACATGGGTGTAGAAATTAGTTTAAGAAAAATATTTTAACATCTTTTTTAGAAAAATTTAAAACAATAAGAAAATAAAAACAGCTTTCTTAAGATATAATTTGCTTAACATAAAATTCATCCATTGTAAAGTACAGAGTTTGTTGACTGGATTTGGTGCTGAGTTCTAAGAATTTATATGGCATGAGAAACAAAACAGCCTTTCAGATAACTATGCACAATAGCTTTCCTAAGAAATCTCTGGGGTATCAAAGATCTAAGCCAATTTTGTGATTGCAACGAGCACAAATAGCGGGCCTTCAGATTATGCGAGAAAGGGTGGATCCAGCAAATCCCAGAGTTCAACCAAAAAAAAAACAACTAAAAAAAAGGAAGAGCAAACCCTTCAGGTCAAACTTCAGTTCTCCAGGTGGAAGGGCACGTGTTCCTAAGCGAGCAGCAGCGACTGGACCTGGACGTGCTTCTCAAACAAAGCCAAGCAGTTCATTTTAAACTTTGAACTTCGAACTGTCCTAACTCTCGAGTCTTTTCCCCCAGTAACCTGCCCAAAGCTGCCCCCGGAGGCTGGAGCTTTCGGGGCGCAATTGCTCAGCTGCCTAAGGTCTCTCCCCCTGGGCGGCGGGAGGGGGATGCCGCGTCCGCATCCCTGGTCCTGCATCCGGGAACCCGCATCCCGGGACCCGCACCCCCGACCCCGCATCCCGGGGCCCCACTTTCCCCAGATCCGCATCCCCGCCCGCAAATCCCGGCCCCGGCGACGGCGCACGCCACTCCTCCGGCCCCGGCTCCCACCTGTGCCCCGAAGCATGTTGTCTCGGAGCAGGTCCCCGCTGGAGAGGTGCTTCAGCGCGAAGTGTTTGGTGATGCGCGACGACACGGTGCCCTTGCCCGAGCCCGGCGCCCCCATGATCACCGCGCGCAGCAGCCGCGCGGACGCCCCCATGGCCGGAGGGAGCCGCCCGGGCGGCGCGCGCGGGGGTCTCCGGCCTGGCCTCGCGCTCGCTCGCGTGTGAGTTCGGGGCTGGCCGGCAGGCTGCGCCGCGCACAGAAGGCGGGCGCGGCGCCCAGGCGTTCCCGGAAGTGAGGCGACGGCCACTGCGGCCGCCCCGCCCGCCCCCGGCCGGCTCCGGCGCCAGCCCCGCGGCGACCCGGTGCCCCCTCCCCGCGTCCCGCCCCGCCCGCGCACGCCGGGCCCGCGCCCCTCCGCGCCCCCTCGCCGCCCGCCGCCGCGGGCCCCGGAGGCCTCCTCGGCGCCCCCTTCGTGCCCCCCGCCTCCCTCAGGTTCCCCCCCCGCCCCGTCCTGCCCAGGCGCTCCCTCGTGCCGCTCCCAAGCCCTGCGCCCCCCTCGCCACCAATCCCGGGTCCCCAGACTGTCCCCTCCTCCCCCTGTGCTGCTGGGCCACCGCTCCTCCTCCTCTCTTGCTTTTTCACGCCGGTTTGTGAGGTACGTTTGTATTTGTGTCTTATCACAGTGGGTGCCTATGATCATTTGCTCCTCTTGTCACAGGAGAGGACACCCAGCTGAAATGCAGTGAGCTGCCCTAAGTCACATCGATGCGGGGGTGCCTCCCACCTCCCACGATCACACGTTCGGATTCTGAAGTAGCTGTTGCTTTTTTTTTTTTTTTAAAGACTTTATTTTTTCGACAGAGAGAGAGACAGCGAGAGAGGGAACACAAGCAGGGGGAGTGGGAGAGGGAGAAGCAGGCTTCCCGCTGAGCAGGGAGCCCGATGCGGGGCTCGGATCCCAGGACCCTGGGATCATGACCTGAGCTGAAGGCAGATGCTTAACGACTGAGCCACCCAGGGGCCCCGTAGCTGTTGCTTTTACTCCGGCCGAGTCCAGAAGCGCTGGCTCCTGCACACGCTGCATTGTTTGCTTTCGGCAGCGCACTGATGCCATAAATATTTACTCACGCTCAGTGCGCGCCCGCGACTCTGAGGAGCCTCAGGAACGCGGCGTGGAACAAGACAAAAATGTCTGTTCCCTGAAGTTTAAAGTTCAGTGGTGGACGCAGACCATCGCAAGGAAACAAATAAATGAACAAGATAATTTGAGGTAGTGCTATAAACAGAATAAAATAGCATGTGTGAAAGTGTGGAGGGAGGCTGTTTTAGATCAGGTGGTCAGTGCTTGACGAACCTTTACTTTGAAGAAATGGCATTTGCCATGAGCATTGAATTAGGAGATAGAGGGAGACGGGCACAGCCTAGGAGGAAGCCTTAAAACTGAATGGTCAAATGTCCCAGGAATAGAACCACAACGCAGACATTTTTTTAAAATTTATTATTATTATTATTATTTTAAAGATTTATTTATTTATTTGAGAGAACGAGAAAGTACATGAGAGGGGGGAGGGTTAGAGGGAGAAGCAGGCTCCTCGCGGAGCAGGGAGCCTGATGTGGGACTCGATCCAGGGACTCCAGGATCATGACCTGAGCCGAAGGCAGTCGCTCAACCAACTGAGCCACCCAGGCGCCCTATTATTATTATTATTTTTTTTTTTAGTAATCTCTACACCCAACGTGGGGCTTGAACTCACGACCCTGAGATCAAGACTCACATGCTCTTTTGACTGAGGCAGCGGGGCGCCCCAAGACAGACATCTGAGTACGTATTTCATCTGTGAAATGGGCATGGAAGATTAGTATGGGTTGTAAATATAATGTGTGTAAAGTACAATGCCAGCTACAGGGTGAGTATCTGAGCTGGGTGACTGGATGGGGGGATTTAATGGGTAGAAGGTGGTGTACTTATTTAATAGTTCAATAGCTTGGGGTCGCCTGGGTGGCTCAGTCGGTTGAGCATCTGCCTTGGGCTCAGATCATGATCTCAGGGTCCTGGGATCAAGTCCCAAGTTGGGCTCCCTGCTCAGCAGGGAGTCTGCTCCCTGCCCCCTCGTGCTCACTTGCGTGCTCTCTCTCTCTCTCAAATAAGTCAGTATCTATTAAAAAAAAAAAAAAAGAAATTTAATGGCTTGTAATATGATTAAGAAAGAATGAAAACAAATGAATTAAACATTCAGTTCCTGTGGTTAGAAAAAGGACATGAAAATAACCCAAGGCAATCAAAGGAAGGGATTATGTAAAGAAAAAGAACATGCATGAAAGGATTGGAAAATTTACGAAACAGAACTAACAAAAGACGGGAAAAGTCTGGGCAGGTACAAGTTATGAAACACTAGGAAACCTGAAAGTGTAGAGCAAAGGCGTCTATTCCCCAAAGCTGGGGACACGTGAGCTTTTAGCTGCAAAAGAGCCCCGAAAGAAAATCCTGGGGGAATTTGCCTTAGAAAAAAAAGCGTTTAGACAAAAGAGCTGAGGAATTATCCTGTCATTGGGGAGGAAAAGCTGAGTGTTGTGGTCACATCAATAGGCCCCGCAAAGCTGCCAACTAACTGCAGCTTTGCTAAAGTGTGTTGATTACAAATGAGTAAGTAACTGCCACACTGGGAAATCTCCTGGCAGCTGGACCTGGCACAGTCATTTCACCATACATAGGCATCCGGGGGGCCAGTTCCCTGGCTCCAGTGGCAAAGACATGGAGCTCATACTGCTACATCAGAAGCTGTAAGTCGAGAAGAGATTTAAGAAGGGCTTGTATGCTGGGGCTTGCCCTCTAGGAATCCTGCCGAAGCCAGGCCTGAAGAAGCCCAAGATAGGCCAGTGTGGAGAGAGACCGCCTGGCCCTGTCACTCCAGCCGGTCCAGCCGAGCTGCTCCCTGTGGTCGCATGAGTGAACCCGGGGGTAGGTGGATTCGAGAGTGGACAGAAAGTTTTTCCCCTCAGCTACGAGAACAGAATTGTCATTAACTGAGCTTGAGAAGACTGTAAGGGAAACTGGTCTGGGGGGAGAATATCAGAATTGTTTTGGGATAAGTTAAATTGGAGACGCCTTGGAGACATCCATTGGGAGTTGATAAGGAAGCGATTAGAGGGAGAGGTACACATTTTGAGGACGTGGTGCAGGTCCAGGCTGGAGATACAGAATTTGGAAGTCCTCAGTTAAATTCTCAAGATAGTATAAACTCACTAAGGGAGTGAGTTTAGATGAGAGAAGAGGTCTGAAATCTGAGTTCTGGGGCGCTCCACCATTTGGAGGCTGAGGAGGAAACACTGAAGGAGTGTGAGGAGGAGAGGGGTCAGCCAAATGTGTTTCACGGAGGGAGTGCTTACAGGAGTCCAATTCCGCTGAGAGGCACGACTGAGAACGGACTGAAAATGACTTCTAATTGTACAAAACAAAACCCCTATGAAATAGAATATTTTTTAATTTACAGTATATAGCTGAAAAAATCTGGAAATGGTTTTGTTCCAAATCCCATAGCTATTCAGCATCAGAATTAGTGATTTCCAGAAGTGCTAGATGAAGTTTACAAAATGCTTTCTCTGCGAGGAAACGCCTGGGAGTAGAATTCAAATTACCCAGAACAAGGACATCGGGGGAAAAGAAAGAGAAGGTCCCCACTAAAGTGGGGGTACAGGCCAGAGGAGTCACAAGTCAGAAAATACAAGGCCGTATTTTTTTTAACACTTGGCAAAAGCAACAGAAGAAGGAGCCTTAGAGTTAAGACAATTTTATTATAACGCTCACTTGGAAGATTAAATAAGCAAGAATATTTGGGAAAGCCCTGAGAAAGAAGAAAATGAAGAGAGGCTAGCCCTACCAGTTATTAAAACATTATAAGGCCTGGATAATAAGATTTAGGTATTGGGACCTGAATACATAGATCAATAAAATAAAGTAGAAAAATCCAAAAACAGGGGCGCCTGGGTGGCTCAGTCGGTTAAGCGTCTGCCTTCGGCTCAGGTCATAATCCCAGGTCCTGGGATCAAGTTCCATATCGGGCTCCCTGCTCAGCGGGGAGCCTGCTTCTCCCTCTCTCTCTGCCTGCCGCTCTGCCTACTTGTGTTCTCTGTCTGTCAAATAAATAAATAAAATCTTAAAAAAAAAAAAAGAAAAATCCAAAACAACTGCATCTGGAAATTTAATATGTGATAAGGGTGGCATCTCAAATCAATGGAGGAAAAAGGCGCTCTTCATAAATAGTATGGGGGTAAGTGGATAGCCAGACAATCATATCTGTTTTTCCACACAAGATGAATTCCAAATGGGTCAAAGATTTTAAAAAGTTTTTTTTAAGAAATAAAGCTATGTAAGTACTAAAGGAAGTGAGAGCAGATTCTTCAGTAATGGAGGAATTGGAGAAACTCCGGAACTCAAAACCCAGGAGCAATTAAGGAAAAGACTGAAATTTGCATTATCCAAAACAACAGCAACAATAAAATTTTTTTGCATAGCAAAACACATCATAAGCAAAACAAAAAGACAAGTTAAAAACTGGTAAAAAATATTTCCAACTTATAGAAGATTCATGTCCAATGGTTGTGTCCTGGAGGGCAAGGAGGACTTCCTGATTCATAGGACTTGCCAATTACCATGGTGTAAATATTCCCACCAAAACAGATTTTAAATTCCCGAAATGCACTCAACTATACTGATGTGGCATCAACTGGGTCATAGAATTCCTGACGATTTAACAGTCAGCACTTGTAAGCTGCCACTAGCCACCTCCAGCCCCTCACTCTAAATATCCCTAATATATGAAGGGCTTAAAAAGATGGAGAAGAAAAGGAAAACCATCCCCTTGTGGGAAATAGGCAAGAGATATAAACACACATTCACAAAAAAAATAAATGAAAATATAGGACCTTTAAATATATGAAAAAATGTACAATCATACTTGTAACAAAAGAAATGCAAATTAAGGGTGCCTGGGTGGCTCAGTTGGTTAAGCAACTGCCTTCGGCTCAGGTCATGATCCTGGAGTCCCAGGATCGAGTCCCATATCGGGCTCCTTGCTCAGCAGGGGGTCTGCTTCTCCCTCTGACCCTCCCCCCTCTCATGTGCTCTCTCTCTCTCATTCTCTGTCTCAAATAAATAAATAAAATCTTTAAAAAAAATGCAAATTAAAACTACAGTGAGATACTATTTCTCAACTATCAGATTGGCAAAAATCTAAAAGGTTGACAGCAAAATGTGTTGACAAAGTAGTCAGGAAACAAACACTTTTATTTTTTGCTGGTGGAAATGCAAAAATGGTCTAATCCAAGGGGAGAGAAATTTGGCAATATCTAGCAAAATTGCATATACATTTACCTGTCCATCCAGAAATCCCACTTCTAGGAATCAAGCCAAAAAATACACTGACAAAAATACAAAAAGACAAATACATAAGGTTACTCAAGGTAACCAATGTTACTATTTGTAATACCAAGAGCCTGGAAACAACCCAATGTCCATCCATAACAGAATGATTTCATAAACTAGGACCCATTCACATACTGGAATACTACACAGCTCTAAAAACAAATAAGAAATATCTGTATACACTGCTATGACATGATCCCCAGTGAAAAAAAGCAAGGTGGCAAAACTGAAGGTAATATATTACCATTTAACTAGAGGGGCAAGAGGAGATGAGTATACCTTATATTTTTCGAAGAATAGATAAGGGTTGCCTGGCTGGCTCAGTCAGTACAACATGCGACTCTTGGTCTCAGGGTCATGAGTTCGAGTCCTACCTTGGTCATTGAGATTACTTTTTTAAAAAAAGGAAATAGAAAGATAAAAACAAAGTTAAAAGAACAATTGAAGGGACGCCTGGATGGCTCAGTGGATTAAGCGTCTGCTTTCGGCTCTGGTCATGATCCCAGGGTCCTGGGATTGAGTACCACATTGGGCTCCTTGCTCAGCC
>NW_028039936.1:0-14979 GCF_054177405.1 Leptonychotes weddellii | reverse complement strand
TTTTTTTTTTTTAAAGATTTTATTTATTTATTTGAGAGAGAGAGAATGAGAGACAGAGAGCACGAGAGGGAAGAGGGCAGAGGGAGAAGCAGACCCCCTGCTCAGCAGGGAGCCCGATGCGGGACTCGATCCCGGGACTCCAGGATCATGACCTGAGCCGAAGGCAGTCGCTTAACCAACTGAGCCACCCAGGCGCCCAAAACAGTTTTTATCAGAAAAAAACTGAAAGAAATAAACACAATATCCTTAATAAAATATCCTGTTTTATTCTGAATTGTAAACAACCCACATTACTAATTTATGTCCTATATCCATGCCATCTCTCAAAGTTCATCTCCTCCCTGACAAATAAAATGTTCATTCTGTAAAACACTTCTGAACAAAAATTGCAGAATACACTAAGATGTTGTAGGAGACTATTTATATCATAAATATATTGGATCACACTCAAAGTCCTATTTTCTGGTACATTTCCACTGTAAGCCCTTTCTCTCTCTTCTTCCTCAAAACACCCAACTTCCAACATTAAACTTATATCTACAGATTCAGGACACCATCCACCTTCCTCCCATCAACTAAATGTCCTCATGGTCTTGGTGATAGAGAATATGGAGCCATTATTTGCTTCAATGTGGTGAAATTAAAGGGTTTCTTTTTTACAGAATTATTAAGACATAATTCATATATGAAATACACCCATATAAAGTATACAATTCAATGATTTTGAGTATATTCACAAGCGTGTGCAACTCATCTTAGCCAATTATTCATTACCTTAAAAAATCAAAACCCGAACTATTAGCCCTCACCCTATCTTTCTACCCCATTCCACAGCCCTAAGAAACCACGGATCTACTGTCTATACAGATTTCCATATTCTGGACATTTCATATGAATGGAATCATATATTATCTTATATAACTTTCTTTCACTTACATACTATTCTCAAGGGGTTCATGTATCATGTTGTAGCACGTACCAGTACTTCATTTCTTTTATGACCCAAAAATATGCCATTGTATTGATATGCTACATTTGGTTATCCATTCATTAGCTCATGGACATTTGGGTTATTTCCACCATTTGGTTATTATGAATAGTATTTCTATAAACATTTGTGTACATGTTTTTATGTAGACATGTCTTCATTTCTCTTGGGTAGATATCTAGGAGTGTGTTTTATGAGTCATATGGTAACTCTTGTTAGTTTGAGAATTACCAGACTATTTTCCAAAGTGCCTGCACCGCTATAAATTCCCACCAGCAATGCATGAAGGTTCCAATTTCCCCATGTCTTTACCAACACTTTATATGACTTTTTGATTCTAAATATGAGGAATAAATCTTCATGACTTCAAATTTGACAAAGAATTTTTAGATAGGACATCAAAAGCATAAAAAAACAACAAAAATAGACTGGACTTCATCAAAAGTAAAAACTCCTGTTCTTCAAAGGACACCATCAAGAAAGAAAAAGACAACCCACAGAATGGGAGAAAATATTTGTAAGTCATATATCTGATAAGGGGCATGTATCTAGAATATGTAAAGAAATCTTACAATTCAATAATAACAAGTTCATTTTAAAGTGAGCAAATATCTGAATAGATATTTCTCCAATGAAAACACATACATCACCAGTAAGAATATGAAAAGATGTTTGACATCGTGAGTCATCAGTAAAATGCATATTAAATCCACAATGAGATACCAGTTCACACTGCTAGGATGGCTAGAATCTAACAACCTGTGACTTTTGGTTGGATTACCATTTTACTCTTTGTTTTCTAAGTCTGTCTTTTCTATTCCTCTACTCATCCTTTACTTCTATTCTTTGTGTTAAGTGGATATTTTCTAACGTAGCATTTAAATTAATGATTTTTCACTGTATTTTTATGTTATTTTAGTGGCTGATACAGGGTTTATCATAAATATCCTAATTCACTATAATTAGCCTCAAATATATGCTATGTTAATTCCAGTGATATATAGAAACATTACTCCTAAATAGCTCAATGTGTTTTCTACTTTTTGTCATACTATTTTTATACATATTACAACTATTAATATTATAAACCAAATAATACATATTTATAATTATTACTTTCCATCTGTAATCTTTTCCTTAGACTAATATAGCTTAGCCCATTATAACTTTGCTCCCATCCACCATCTTTATGCTGTAATTGGCAATTACACACCTGTTGCATCTCTAGATGTTATTAGTCATATAATTTTATATATAGTGTACAATTTTTGTATGTTTTGTACAATTGCTTTTTAAATCAGTTATGAAAAAACATGCATTTATACTCTTTTATAATTACATATTTAACTTTACTGGTGCTCTTTTGTGTGCTTGTGTGTAGAATCTAATTATAGTGTGGTTCACTTGCTTTCATCCAAAAGATTTTCCTTTAGTATTCCTTGTGAGATGAGTATGCAAGCAAAACATTCTTTCAGTTTTGCTTATTTTGAAAGTTTATTTCACTTCCATTTTGAAAGATAACATTTCTGGATTTAAGGTTTTTGACTGCTGTTTTATTGTTGTTGCTGTTTTTTGCTTTTTTCTTATGAGCACTTTGAATATGTTACCCACTCCTTCTGGCTTCTATTGTTTCTCCTGAAAAGTCTTATTAATCATATTGGGATTCTATTTGAAGTGAAAAGTCATTTCCCCATCACTTCTTTCAAAATTTTCTCCTTGTTTGGGACATTCAGCATTTTTACTATGATGTGATTGTGGATCTCTTTGTATTTATGCCACTTGGATTTCACTAAGTTCCTGGATGTGTAGGTCATTGTTTTCAGTATATTTGGGAAAATTTTAGTACTTATTTCTCAGATATTTTTTATAATCCATTCTTCTATTGGTACTCCTATTATGAATATGCTTGTGTGCTTAATGGTATCTTGCTTTTCTCTGAAGCTGTGTTTATTTTTTTCATTACTTTTGTTTTCTTTTCTTCAGCTTGCAAACTATTGTTGTATCTTCAAGTTCACTAATTCTTTATACTACCAGTTGAAACCTGTTAAGCCTCTAGTAAATTTTAAAATTTCAGATATATTTTTCAAATCCAGAATTTCCATTTGCTTTTTTATTATGTATCTCTTTGACAATATTATCACACCTTCCTTTACTTTTAAAATCATCCCTTCATTCTGGGAACATATCTATAACATCTAAACTTTTGTTAAATCTAGCATATGGTGGCTCTCACAGGCAGTTTCTGTTGTCTATGTTTTGGTACATGGTCATACTTTCCTGTTCCTTTGCATGCTTTATAATTTTTGTTGTTGGAAACTAGACATTTTAGTTAATATATTTTACCTAATATATATTAATATAAGCTTATTAATATATATCAAATATAAATGTATACTTCTTCCTGGGGTGCTGTTATTGTTATTTTCTTGTTTATGTGGTTAGTGATTGGCTGGATTATTTAAATGAAGTCTATTTACTTCCACAGTATTAAGCCTTTGATGCTGCTCCTTAATGATGTGCAATTGGGGTATACTCAAGATATTCTTGAAATGGTATAGTTTTGGGTAGAGTTCCTTTCCTCTATTTCACTGACTACACCCAGCTGTTAAACTTCACATGGCCAACTGACTGCCTTATGATTTTCAACATTCCCTGAGGCATAAATTGCTGTACAAACTAACCCAGTCAAACTATGCATCCTCAAAAGGAATATTTTCTGAGATCAGTGTTTGATGTTTATTTTAATCCCAGGAATGTTTCTCACAATGTTGTATTCCCTGTTCTCTTTTACATACTAGCCAGCCTGCAGTCTAGGCTGTATGTTTATTAAATACACGAATCTCCTCCAGATTGTCTTTGTCCACTACCTCCAAAAGTCTAGCAAGCACTTCAGGCTTGAATTTCTCAATGCTCTCTTTAAAATTGAATTCATTTCTTTTGGAAGAGGTGAATGGCTATTTTAGGGTCTGCTTCTCCCTGCAGGTAAAATATCTTAGCCAGGGCTCTGGAGCTGGAGGCAAGGGCACTGGCAAGCTCCTGAGTGACATCCCCACTCCAATTGCTGAGCACCTGGTGGAGATTCAGACAGAGCCTGAGTTCCTCTCAGCTTGCTTCTCTTTGCATAGGACCACCACCTCACAATCTGGAGCAATCACAATTGGGGTCCCAGTAGTATCAGCATGTTTACCCATGATAGAGACTCCAATCCATGAGAGAGGACGAGGAAGAAGAGAGCCTCCATCTCTTGACCACAATGCCCAGGACTTAGCCTCAGCAACAGGTAGCTGGCGACTGAAGGGGAAAGGCTGATGCCCTGCTCAAGCCAGGAAGAAAGCACTCTGAGTGGAAGCTCAATAGACAGACTTGTTTTCTTAGTTACATCAGTTTGGAGTGGCATCTCAGCCGGGAGGAGGGAAGAAGGGAGCGATCTTTGGTCAAATACCACACACTTGCCTTTCTTATTAAATTTCCATAGATTTTCTTGAGTGGTTATTTCTTCATTTACTATTTATCTTTAGGATGATTTGAGAGGGTTTACATGTTTTTGTTTTTATAATTTTTACCAGTTTTACTTGAGAGCATGTCAGTGGAACCTCACATACTGTCATGCCAGAAGTTGATCCATTTAAAATAGATCTTGTTTTTATTTATTTTTTTTTTTTAGATTTTTTTTTAATTTATTTATTCATGAGAGACAGAGAGAGAGACAGAGGCAGAGGGAGAAGCAGGCTCCCCGCGGAGCAGGGAGCCTGATGCGGGACTCCATCCCAGGATCCTGGGATCATGACCCGAGCCGAAGGCAGACGCTTAACCGACTGAGTCACCCAGGCGTCCCAAAAATAGATCTTGTTTTTAAATAGGTGTCTTAAGTAACATAAAAGGACAATGATTTTCTTAATTGACCTGAGTCAGACTTTCTTTACTCTTGAGAACCAAGGCCAAATTCGAGTCTTTGACCCATATGTACGGGGAAGAACTGTAGTTAGGCACATTTCTCTATCTCCCCAGTAACTTGGTGAACTACAAAACATGTTCTTTTCCTTTAGAAGTCTATATGATTCCTTTCTTTAGACCCTCAAATTTTCTGACTTAACCCTCTCAATTATCGACACAGGTAACGCTTTTGAGTGAAGTTGGCACAGAATACCAGTTCCCTCCCTAGCCAAATCCAACCAAACAAAAATAAAATTAAATTTCGGTGAAGACAAAAGTATATGCTATAGCCCCCATGGTTCATCTCATAACAGGTGATTGGTATGTATAAAGGGGATAAGGGAGAAAACTTATTTGTTCTATAAGAAAAATAGATTAAACATGTTTACTTTTGGAAGACAGAAAATAAATTAATTTACACTGGATAGTTCCATTTTTAAAAGTCATTCTTAAAAAATGGGTCTAACTGCTTATGAAGACAAATTTGCTGAATGAACATATTTTGAGTCTGTTTAAGATACAATACTGCATTTTTTATTATGTAGAATCTTTTATTCTGCCTATTCACTCAAACAAAAAAAAGGATTTATTGATTTATATAACTAGGACATCCGGAGTTAATGTAGGTTCCCACTTTTGCTTGACTTAGAGGTTCAATTACACCTGGTTCATTTTCATGTCCTTGTAAGATTTTTTTATGGTGTCAGGTAATTTCTAAGTCCAGCTTCCCTCTTCCCTCTTGGTGGTACTTGACTCTAGTAGGTTCAGGCTTCACAAAAATGCATCAAGTCAGAGAGATAAACAGAGATAGAAACACAGAGAGACAGAAAGAAAAGAGAGTGTTTCTCCCCCAGAATCCTCCACCAAATGTATTTTTTTCATTGATATAAATTGAATTAAAAATTTCTTCCAAAACTATTTTTTCCCTTCTTCCACTGCATTCTACATATCCTTCTAACTTATAGCTGACTTAAGGTTAGAGATTTAGTAAGTCAGGAAACATACGTATTCTCTATATTTTAACACCAGTTAGCTAAAAAAGGTTAAGGGGCAAACCATTTTTATTGCTGGAATATTCTGTTATCTTTTCTAGACATTTTAAATTAGATTTACCACTTTTGTATATAAAAAAAGTTAGGGATTATCAAGATTTTAATACAACATAAATAATGAAGTATTGAAAATTTTTTTATGTTTTAATGCAAAAATGTTAAAATTAATCATCTATTCCATATTATTTTATAATAATTTGAAATTTATTGTTTAATTTATTTGCAAACTATTTGATAAGATACTGGCATATTCTCTCTTTTCTTCTTTTTTTAATTTTATACATTTCTTTTTTTTTTTTTAAGATTTTATTTATTTGCGAGAGAGGGAATGAGAGACAGAGAGCATGAGAGGGAGGAGGGTCAGAGGGAGAAGCAGACTCCCTGCTGAGCAGGGAGCCTGATGTGGGACTCGATCCCGGGACTCCGGGATCATGACCTGAGCCGAAGGCAGTCGCTTAACCAACTGAGCCACCCAGGTGCCCTAATTTTATACATTTCTTTATTGTCTGAATCTTTTACAATATCTGTTCATATTTACGATCATCTATTCTTACATAATAGTTTTATAATTTCTAAAAACTATGTGTGTACAGGGGAAAGGGAACAACAGACATTAAGGAGAGAGGAGAAAAACATAATTAAGCTAAGGTTCGGTTTCTCAGTCACAGAACTAGTGGCATTTTGGACCAAATAACTCTTTGTTTTTGGGCAGGGCTTTCCTATGCACTGTATGTAGAGTGTTTAGCAGCATCCCTGGCTTCTACCCACTAGATGCTGTAGCACATCCTCCCTATTCCCCACCAAATAATGACAATCAAAAATGTCTCCAGCCACTGCCACATTTTCCTGGGGCGTGGTGGGGAATGTCCCACATTCTACCCATCATCACAATGAGAATCACTGAATTAAGGAATCAAATATTCTGAGAGGCCTTCCCCTAGTTCCTCAACCAGAATTAGAATTCCCTGCACCTGACCCCATATGGTATCAATTATTAGTTGTTTCCTTGTTTGTCTCCAGTAGACTATGAATCTCTTCTAGGCAGGTGTTTAAGCTGGTTAAATAGTCGTCTCTTGGACTGTGTTCCTCAGAGTGTAGACTGGGACCACCTTTATTAGCAGCACTTGATCCCAGCACACAGCAAGTGCTTAGCAATTGTTGAATGAATGCATGAATTTTATCATTTACTATAACAAATGTCCACTCTTTATTTTCACATTCCTCTGCATGAGGATCCTTTAAAAGTGTCACAGTGACTTCGTTTTTTCAGGAATAGGCCACATTATAACACCATGGATTTTTTTATTCCAGGTTGACAGCTATGAGTCTTCAAAGACTTCCTTTAGCTTCTCCCTGTCCAAATTACTACCATTTTTAAAATATTTTTTTTAAGATTTTATTTATTTGTCAGAGAGAGAGCACAAGGTGGGGGGGCAGCAGGCAGAGGGAGAGGGAGAAGCAGGCTCCCCACTGATAGGGAGCCCGACACAGGACTTGATCCCAGGACACCGAGATCATGACCTGAGCTGAAAGCAGACACTCAACCATCGGAGCTACACAGGCATCCCCAAACTACTACCATTTTATCTGGGTGCCATTTCTTGGTACACTTAACCATCAACTCCTGATAGGAGGCCACAAACTGGAACTTGGATGCATGTTTTCCCACACACTGTGGTCTCTTCCAAACTGAAGACGTGATGATCAGTCACTGGAGCAGGTCTGAGTTAGCGATACAACAGCTTTAACAAAGCAGAGGGCCCAAAGCGAAGGAGCTTTAAATGTATGTATGTACTTTAAAAAACTCAACTACATCTAGAACTGATGTTTAGAGTCCATAAGTCTTCTCCCTGTTTCACAGGGTAAATCCCATCTTAGATGAATGGCCCAGTCAAGAATAGTATGATACACGTGACAGGATGAGTCAGAGGAGGTTCCCTCATGGAGACATCACCATTCCAACTTACGTGCTACATGATGTGTATTCTGGGGGTGCCTGGGTGGCTCAGTCATTTAAGCATCTGCCTTTGGCTCAGGTCATGATCCCAGGGTCCTGGGATCAAGCCCCATGTTGGGCTCCCTGCTCAGTGGGGAGCCTACTTCTTCCTTTCCCTTTGCTACTCTCTCTGCTTATGCTCTCTCTCTGTCAAATAAATAAATAAATAAATAAATTAATTAATTAATTAAAAAAATCTTTATACGATGTGTATTCTGGAGGACTCTAATATTGCTATCAGGCTGAGTCTGGCCCTGTTCCCTCCTCAGTGCCACTCCTCTGCCACCACCACCAAGCCCTCCATTCCCCCTGGAGCCACATGGAACAGCCCCCATACTCTCCCTTGAATTGACTTTTAGATTCAGAGAGATGAAGATATTTGTAAAGCCAAATTTATGATTTTGCTCAAAGTAAAATATAGAGCCAAATATTCTAAATTCTTATTAAAAGAAGGAACACAAGTTATGTAGTCTCAGTTCAGTTATTAAACTGTGAAATGTTTTCCTCATGTGAAAATACCAATTTTCATCTTTATTAAGTGAATTGGAAGCTATGATATATATGGAAGTATAAGGCCTTTAAATGATGAGTTGTTTGTATTTTACTATTTTTTTCCATTGTACACAGCTAGTAGCAATTTAAAATATGGTGCTTTAAAATAATATGAATTCAAAATTAGTTTTACACTATATATAACAAATAATCTTGGAAAGTGAAATACTAATATAAGTATTGTTATAAGGTTATATGTTTAAATTTTCTAAAAAGGGAAAACATTTTGCTTAAAGAAAAGCTTGATTTTATTCAACATGCACTTACTCAAAGGACTTATTACAGAATTGTTTTAGCTATTAAAGAAGAACCACTTAGATTTCTAGGTTTCCACACTAGATCATATTGATATCAAGTTTAAATTAAAGATGTATAATATAGTGTCAAAATTTTAATTTTTAAAGGCATTTATATGTAAAAACTTGATTTAATGATGTTTTTATACTATAATCAAAAAAAGCGAGCTACCTAATGATTGAAAAGGGACAAAAATACAGATACTATCATCAGTATATTGTAAACCATTACTATAAATACAATCTCTAAGAATTTTAAAAACTTGCAAATTATTAGCCCTAAATAAAGCACCTGGACTATTGAGTGAACTTAGTTGAGTCGAATATAAAGGATCAATGCATTATTTGGAGAAAAGTTGAACGGTATTCATACTTTAAGAAAATAATTTAAATGATCTAAGATATAAGTGCATGTTGCAGATCCAAACTAACCTTTAAAGCACACCTATCAGTAACTTTTACTCATTTTCATCCTTCATAAAGCCATCTGTTTTTATGACAACACAGTTGGCATTAGCTCAAAGGTATTAGTCTCTCTGTTGGGACACTGTGTTGACAACATTCTCCTGTTGCTTGTCCATTTGCTTTACTTGGCAAACCCCCAGATTAATTAAAAATATAGTAACAATAAAAATGAAATTGTATAATCATTTTCATAGAGTAATCTGAGAATAAATTAACAGGAGCCTAAAAAGAATGGCAGAATAAAAGTTCAGTATAATTTCAGTATATTTAAGGAATATTACTTTATGAAAATGAAGACTACTTTCAACTATGGCATCTGGTGCATTTGGAAATTGTTTCTTTCAATATTTTCTTCCATGTATAACCAGAGTCTTATGACTCAAAGCCACATGACTACTGTACTGGGTGATACATAAGAAAAAACAAAGAATTTCTATTAAGAAATTACATTGCACACGCTCCTCCAGAAATTATGAGTCTAAAATCTCAAATAATAGTACTTTGTACTTCTAGAGTATGATGAATATGGCTTCCAAAAAGGCTTTAAAGTTGAGAAATTCAGTCATTCATTCATCAGTGCAGTGAGGCTTGCAAAATGCGTGGAGCTATTAATACAATGGTGATGCTTAAGGATTTCTATATCACAGCACACTAATATAAACGTACTTAAAGCAAATATAACTTTTGTCAGAGTGCATTACATGTCATAATAGTGGTTTCACTTACTCATAAATTTTATCAGCTTTTACATTCTTAAACTATACATGAAATGACAAACTTATGACATTTAACCAGTGAAGGGTTATAGCATTGTTTGTCCAAAGATATTAAATAGCTTTATTTTATAATCTAATATTAAAAAATATTAACTAAAAATTCACTTTTAATCTGTAAAAGTGTATTTTTCTCTTCAATTAAGAGAAATTTAGATTAATAAAGTCATATATTTTAAAACAATTTGCAATGTCATTGCATATAATCTGCATGTCATTTGTATATCTACTTTTCTTCCCTGGTCAATTTTTATTACATGTAGATAAACATTTTAAAACACTACCACTGTCTGATTCTTAGGAAGATACAACAGAAACTTTCTAAATGTAGAGAAAAAGCAATCATCTATGGAAAATTCCATGTCAAAGATTACGCCCTCCTCCTTTAAAAGAATATGCTAGAGTATTAAGGTGAATGGTATATTAAATATTAAAGTGTAGGGGTGCCTGGGTGGCTTAGTCAGTTAAGCATCTGACTTGGTCTCAGCTCATGTATTGATCTCAGAGTTGTGAGTTCAAGCTCTACACTGGGCATGGAGCCTTCTTAAAAAAAAAAAAATTAAAGTATATTAAAAATATGCTATATGGTCTCTATTTCTCATAAATATTGCATAAAATAGGTATTTCATATATTTTCAAAAATAACTTTCCTTTTATACTTACACAATATGAGATTCCATGATAAAAGTATCATATGGCCCAGTGTCTATGATTAACTGACTGACCTAACACTTCTGAAACTCAGTTTAACATGTATAGACTTATATGGAAGATTTAATAGTTTGACAAGGAAAGTAAGAAAGTGCCTTAAAATTGAAAATAATAATAATGAAAATGATAATCATGTTAGATAACTAACATTTATAAGAACTTAAAATATACTAGGTAGTTTTTTTTTTAAGATTTTATTTATTTGAGAGAGCAAGAGAGAGAGAGCACACAAGCAGGCAGAGGGGCAGAGGGAGAGGAAGAAACAGACTCACCACTGAGCAGGGAGCCCAATGCGGGCTCAATCCCAGGACCCCAGGATCATGACCTGAACCAAAGGCAGGCATCCACCCAACTGAGTCACTCAGGAGCCCCAAAATATACTAGTATTTTAAAGAAGTATTTGAAGAGACTAGATATATTTTATGATAGCTTAAATCAGTAATACATGGGAAATAACCATTCTAGCTTTTAAAGGGGTAAAAAATGAAAATAAAATACAGATAATAAATACAGCAAAAGGGAAGGAAGCAGTATAAAATGCAAAATTAGACGATAAAATTAGACATCTATCTTAGATATAAACTCACCTACTAAGAGAAAGTGTACTTTAGAATTAAAATAAGTATATTAGCTGGGGGATGGAATGCAAAGAAATATTAAGTGCTATGTTTGACAAACGTGAAATAGCATGACTTGAAGAAACTGAAAGCACAAATATGTTAAGGCAAACCAATTAAATTTATACAAATATAATGCAAAGCTTATGATATTTGTTTTATAAGGTTTAAGTATAAAGGGACAAATTATACAACTGCAAATTCTGCTTGTGTTTTGCTTTTTTTTTTTAAGTAGTCTCACACCCAGTCTGGAGTCCAACACGGGACTTGAACTCACAACCCTGAGATCAAGACCTGAGCTGACATCAAGAGTTGGAAACTTAACCAACTGAGCCACCCAGGTACCCCTATGTTTTGCTTTTAACATTAGGGATTTTCTGAGTATAAGTCGACTAGATATTAAATAAACTAATGATAAAAACAAAACAAAAACAATGCCCTCCAACCAAAGCAAATAACAACCAAAAAATCCAAATCCCCTGAAATACAACAAAGTCTCTAAGATACTACTTAAGGAAAAATAAGGTAAATACATATCCAATATATCCAAGATCAAAGAAAACAAGAAAAATCAACTGAAACCTGAGCAAGGTCAGATGAAATATACAATGTTAAAGATACACTTGTTCTGTAGGCAAATGCAAACTGCGATTTGGGAACTACACTTTGTGCTTTCAAAACAAAATGGTATTGTATACCAGAAATGATACCCAAAGGGTAAATATAAAGACTTTTTGTCTTATTGTTTAAATTTCTTTAAAAATAATTTACTTTTAAAGAAATAATAAAAACAATAACTTGTGTGTTTAAAACATATTTAGCGGTAAAATGTATGACATACATAGCACAAAACCAGAAGGGGAGAACATTAAATGTAATGTAAGAATCTCAAGTAATATAATATGGTTTACAAGCAGACTGATAAATTACAGAGGTATATGATAAATCCTATAACTACTTAAATAACATAACAAAGTTTGGTTTAGTCAACAAAGGAGATAATAGGGGATAATAAAATTATTCAATTAATCCAAAAGTAGGCAATAAAAGGAGAAAAGGACAAAAAAAGAAGGGACAAATAAAAGAAATAAAAAGACACAAGATATAAACCTAAAATATCTAAAACAACTTTGATAAAGAAGAACAAAGTTAAAGGACTTATACTACCTTACATTAAACATTATTATAAAGTTACAGTTATCAATAGAGTGTACTATTGGGATCCAGATAGATGAATAAATCAATAGAACAGCTTAGAGAGTCTAGAAATATACACATGCATATATAAGCAGTTGATTTTTGATAAAGGTACAACTGGCAAAAATTCAGTGGATAAAAAAAATCTTTTCAACAAACAGTACCAGAATAAATAGATATCTATATGCTTAAAAAAAAAAAAAAAAGATCTTCCACCCATATGGCACAGCATAACGAAAATTATCTGAAAATGGATTAGAGCTCTAAATGTAAAGCCAAAACCAGGAAAATTTTAGAAGGAATCATAGGAGAAAAAAAAAATCTTTGCGACCTTGGCAAAAATTAGGTCCAACCCCAAAAGCATGATCCATAAAAGAAAAAAAAAAATAGTTAATCAAAATTAAGATTTCAGGACCTTCAAAAAGCATTGTTAAGAGAATGAAAATAACAGTCACTGAAAGGGAGATTTATAATATATCTAAAAAAAACTTCTATCCAGAATATATAATGACCCCTCAAAACTTAATAAGAGGACAAACAAAAAAACCATGAAAACTATGGACAGAGGAGGGGGAAAATATGGCAGAGGAGTAGGGGACCCTAATCCAACCAGTCCCCGGAATTGAGCTGGATATCTACCAGACCACTCTGAACACCCACGAAATTAGCCTGAGATGTAAGAAGACAGAGCTGGATCACTACAAACAGAATATCTCAGGCGGTTGGTTCCAAGGTCGGAAGTGGGGAGCCGTGATTCCTCGGTCAAATAATGGAGGATAAATGGCAGCGCGAGGGAGCCTGGCTGTGGGGATCCTACACCGCCGGTGAGTGACAGCCTCCCATGCTGGGGACAGGGGACAGACTCGCAGACCGGTAGCAGTGGGGAATGGGCTTTAGGGCAGCCCCCTGGACGGAAACTGCAGTGGCGGGGCCCCACATGCAAACTGGGGGCGGTTAGCAGTTTTAGAGGCACAAAAGGCAGAGACTTGCCCTGACCTGGAGGCGAGGACTGGGAGCCCTGCTGAGGTGCACACAACCCAGGATGCTGCAGTTTATGCAGCACAGACAGAAATGGAGATAGTGTGGCCTGGAGAGCTCACTGAAGAACAGACTGCAATCTCTCTGCTCAGAGGCAGAGGGTGGGAAATGGTCTCTTCTGCTCTGACTCTTGGAAGAGATGCAGAAAGCCACCAAGGAAAGCCACCAGAGAACAAAAGCCCCCCAAAAATGGTTTTCACTGAGCCCATCCCATGCCACAGGGGGCAGGGCGACTCTGCCCAAAGAGGGTTGCCTGAGTAACAGCAGGGCAGGCCCCTCTCCCAGAAGACAGGCTGGGAGAAAAAGAGGCCAGCAACCCTAAGGTCCTTAGAAAACAGGTGCATCTTGCTTGGGTTATGATCAATAATTTGGACTCTATACATTCCCTTGACCAACCCTCAACAGAATGACTAGGAGGAGGAACCCGCAAAATAGGAAAGACTCAGAGATTATGATTTATGCTGCAGATTTACAAATGGATTCAGATATAACCAAGATGTCAGAGATGGAATTCAGGCTAACAATTTTGAAGACAATAGCTAGAATGGAGAAATCAATTAATGGCAACAGAGAGTCTCTAAGGGCAGAAATGAAAGCTGAATTGGCAGAATTTAAAAATGCTATCAATGAGATCCAATCTAATCTAGATAATCTAACAGCTAGAATAAACGAGGCAGAAGAACGAATTAGTGACTTGGGAGACCATTTAATAGATAAAAAGGGAAAAGAGGAGGCCAGGAAAAAACAACTCAATCCATGAAAATAGAATCAGAGAAATAAGTGACACCATGAAATGTTCCAATGTCAGAATTATTGAATCCCTAAGGGGATGGAGATAGAGAGAGGACAAGAAGATGTATTTGAGCATATCATAGCTGAGAACTTCCCTAATCTGGGCAATGAAACAAACATTCATGTCTGAGAGGCAGAGAGGACCCCTCCCAAGATCAAGGAAAACAGGCCAACACCCCAGCATGTAATAGTAAAACTCGCAAATCTTAGAACCAAGGAAACCATCTTAAGGGCTGTTAGGGGCAAGAGATTCCATATGTACAGAGGAAGGAATATCAGAATAATGTCAGACCTATCCACAGAGACCTGGCAAGCCAGAAAGGCCTGGCAAGACATATTCAGGGTACTAAATGAGAAGAACATGCAGCCAAGAATACTTTATCTGGCAAGGCTGTCATTTAGAATGGATGGAGACATGCAGAGTTTCCAAGACCGGCAGAAACTGAAAGAATATGTGACCACTAAGCCGGCCCTGCAAGAAATATTAAGGGGGGGTTCTATAAAAGGAGAAAGACCCCAAGAGTGATCTACAACAGAAATTTACAGGGACAATCTATAAAAACAACATC
>NW_028039935.1:0-480 GCF_054177405.1 Leptonychotes weddellii | reverse complement strand
CTGAGGCTGTCTCCAGTAGCTAGTGTCTGAATTGCAGGACACCTAGCTAGTGTCAGAGAATTTCCTGAATGTGTAAAGAGAAGACCTACATGTTGGAAATTGGGAGTAGAATTGTGGTGAGTTAATACTTTTTTCCCCTCCATTAGGCCAGTTTGAACTGGACTGATGTTACATGTACCTGAAAAAGTTCTAACACAACCTCCCCCCTAACCACCGTGCGCCCACACCCCCTTACCTACTCTGCCTCAGCCCCTGAAGCTGCCCAAACCTCTCAAACTCAATTTCACAGCTCATAAGCCTTCCATGAACTTTCGGGAAAGACACTGACATACGGTCATGCTTTTTAATAAGCCCATCTCTGATGCCCATCAGTATAAGAAGAACATGACCAAAACCAGTCGTAGAAATAAAGATCAATCTTAGCTTGCGCTTCCATAACAAAATACCACAGACTGGCCACTTAAACAAAATGGAAGGAGG
>NW_028039934.1:0-480 GCF_054177405.1 Leptonychotes weddellii | reverse complement strand
GATTAGTTTGAGAGGGAGGCAACCATAAGAGACTCTTAACTATAGGGAAGAAACTGAGGGTTGCTGGAGGGGAGGTGGTTGGTGGGATGGGGTAACTGGGTGTTGGGCATTAAGGAAGGCACTTGATGTTATGAGCACTGGGTGTTATCTGCAACTGATGAATCACTAAATTCTACCCCTGAAACTAATAATATACTATATGTTAACTAAATTGAATCTTTAAAAAAAGATTTGTTTTATTTTATTTTTTTAAAGATTTAATTGAGATTTTTTTTTATTAACATATAATATATTATTTGTTTCAGGGATACAGGTCTGTGATTCAACAGTCTTACACAATTCACAGTGCTCATCATAGTACATACCCTCCCCATATGTCCATCACCCAGCCACCCCATCCCTCCCACCCCCCCTCCACTCCAGCAACCTTCAGTTTGTTTCCTGAGATTAAGAGTCTCTTATGGTTTGTCTCCCTCTCTG
>NW_028039933.1:0-480 GCF_054177405.1 Leptonychotes weddellii | reverse complement strand
GACTCTGAAAAACAAACTGAGGGTTCTAGAGGGGAGGGGGGTGGGAGGATGGGTTGGCCTGGTGGTGGGTATTGAGGAGGGCACGTTCTGCATGGAGCACTGGGTGTTGTGCACGAACAATGAATCATGGAACACTTCATCTAGAACTAATGATGTAATGTATGGGGATTAACATAAGAATAAAAAAAATAAAAAAAAAAATAAATAAAAAAAAATTGTTCTGGAAAAAAAGACTAAATTTAGTTACTGAAGACAAGACCTATGTCCAAGTTTCTTGATCTGTTGGTCGCTTAGAAAATAAGGTCCAAAGCTATGTTTCAGAGAACATCAAGCTAACATAATGATACATTAAACTGGTGATTCATTTTACCATGCCCATTTAAAAATTGTATGTGATTCCCCTGCTTTTAAATTCGCCCTAAGTTGGTCCAATTTTGACCTTTGTAACTTTTCAGAAGGCCAGATTATACCCGTTATTTC
>NW_028039932.1:0-480 GCF_054177405.1 Leptonychotes weddellii | reverse complement strand
GTGCAGGTCTCCCCGATGGTAATCTTCCAATTAAGTTCATTTTCTTCAATGTTTATTCTCCAAAAGAATAAAGTTTTGCCTCGTTCCCTCATGAAGAACATAGATTATTAACAATGACTTCCGGTCTCACTTCTTTTTTTCTCACAGGAAGTTATCTTTCTGAATGAGGCAGCATAAATCTTCCAGGCATTTTCTTCCCGTCTGTGCTCTTCTAAAAGGAGATGAGGATATTCTGTGTTGAAACTCTAATAAGCTAAAGCATAGATTGGTTTTAGGCAGAAAGATGATAGAGAGATAGATAAGGAAAAATTATTTTTTTAAGATGCTGGTTTGGTGAGAACAAAGAATAACGAGGTCCGAGTTTAGAATGGTTATCTGGAGGGGCGCCTGGGTGGCTCAGTCATTAAGTGTCTGCCTTCAGCTCAGGTCATGATCCCAGGATCCTGGGATTGAGCCCCGTATCGGGCTCCCTGCTCGGCG
>NW_028039931.1:0-480 GCF_054177405.1 Leptonychotes weddellii | reverse complement strand
TGCATCCCGGACTTTCTTACCTCTGACGTTCACGTTAAGCTGATCTGTGAGCCACCTTCCCCAGGGATCACTCCCCTTTGTGCTGAGGTGTAAACCTGTTACCAGTGAGGGAGGAGGGAGGCAGGGGCGAGAGAGGAGGGCAGGCTGGGTTCTCATTACCGCAGGGCTTAGCCTGCCCTGGCCGGCCGTCCACATCAAAACTAAGATGACCGAGCCCGCGGCCGCTGTATGCACTGCTACTGGCAGGCTGCATGACTTTGAGCGAGTTCCCTGCCTTCTCAGAACCTTTCTTTTTTATGAAAAGGTGCTTCAAATGCCTCCTTCAGGGGCGCCTGGCTGGCTCAGTGGGAAGAGCCCATGACTCTTAATGTTGGGGTCATGAGTTTGAGCCCCACGTTGGGTATGGAGCTTACTTAAAAAAATAAATAAAATAGGGGCGCCTGGCTGGCTCAGTCGTTGGGCGTCTGCCTTCGGCTCAGG
>NW_028039930.1:0-480 GCF_054177405.1 Leptonychotes weddellii | reverse complement strand
TAACGGGATTCCTGGGTCTCACTGCTTGCCACAGACAATGGCTTCCAGCCCCTCTGGAATCACCACACCCCTAAATGACTTAACCAAGATAATGGAATCTCTCCCGGGGAGGATAAACATGAACGGGCCTTTCATGAGTTCAGATAGCCCTTCAACAATCCCCCACCTTGGCCTTCCTAATCATCATAAACCTGTCTACATATCTGTATATGAGATTTAACTTCATGGGGATCATGAGACACCAAGAACTTACTACAGTCTCTCTTGATCCAGTGACTGACCCATTTTACATTCTCATCAGCAATGTTTGAGGGCTCCAATTTCTCTACATTTTTGCCAACACTTGTCATTGTCTGCTTTTTTTTTTAAAGATTTTATTTATTTAGGGCGCCCGGGTGGCTCAGTTGGTTAAGCCACTGCCTTCGGCTCAGGTCATGATCCTGGAGTCCCGGGATCGAGTCCCGCATCGGGCTCCCTGCT
>NW_028039929.1:0-480 GCF_054177405.1 Leptonychotes weddellii | reverse complement strand
TGTCCTTCCCATGAGAGAGATCTGTGTGGTGAGCAGGCCTGTCTTCTGGATTCCACACATCTAAGAGTGAAAGGCAGAAGCGGAAACACAAAAATCTGAATCACAGAACCCCTAGCAAGGGAGTGCGTGGTTGGAGAAACTGGAAAGGGTGACAGGAGCTGGGAATGGAAGGAGGCGAAAGGCAGTGACCTGAAACTAAACAAGGTCAGTGAAATAGGATGAAATTGGAGTTTGCGTGAACTTCAGGACTGGGTGTGCGAATACCCAGCAGTAGGGGTTTTTTTTGCAGGGGATTGGCTTGGTTTAAAGATAGGTGAGTAGGGGGCACCTGGGTGGCTCAGTCAGTTAAGCGGCTGCCTTCGGCTCAGGTCATGATCCCAGGGTCCCCGGGATCGAGCCCCACATCGGGCTCCCTGCTCGACGGGGAGCCTGCCTCTCCTTC
This sequence comes from Leptonychotes weddellii, assembly GCF_054177405.1. Classification (NCBI taxonomy): domain Eukaryota; kingdom Metazoa; phylum Chordata; class Mammalia; order Carnivora; family Phocidae; genus Leptonychotes; species Leptonychotes weddellii. The sequence continues at coordinate 38 of NW_028039929.1, read as the reverse complement.
TCCCTCTGCCTGCCTCTCTGCCTACCTGTTCTCTCTAT
>NW_028039928.1:0-480 GCF_054177405.1 Leptonychotes weddellii | reverse complement strand
TTTTTTTTTTTTTTTTTTGCTGCAAGAGTACTTCTAGATACAAAACATGGACTTCTATTATGACAAATAATTATACATTTTACTTATTTTTCGAACAAAGGATCTAGCAAACCTTAAAATTTTGTGAATGGTCATAGAAACGCTAGAGATGCACACACACATACATGTTAATACTTATTACTTCAAAAATTATATAATATCCTTAAAAAGACATAATCAACATGATTGATGAACATATGCCTAATATTCATATTCTCAAGAAACTGAACTAATATTTTTTTTAATTTTTTTATTCTTATATTATCCCCATACATTGCATCATTAGTTTTAGATGTAGTGTTCCATGATTCATTGTGCATAACACCCAGTGCTCCATGCAGAATGTGCCCTCCTCAATACCCACCACCAGGCTAACCCATCCTCCCACCCCCCTCCCCTCTAGAACCCTCAGTTTGTTTTTCAGAGTCCATCGTCTCTCAT
>NW_028039927.1:0-480 GCF_054177405.1 Leptonychotes weddellii | reverse complement strand
CTCTCACCTTCATCCCTACCTGGCACAAGGATGCTGGCCACACCATTCATTTCTTCCTTCCCCCCCTGGGCTTGGGGTGTAGGTTTGGAAGGAGGAGGAAGGCCCACATCAATACAGGGCTTGGCGCTTCATGATTGTGGAAGAGAAACCACTTTGCATGGGGGCTGGGGGGCTGCGCTGGTGGGGGCAGGGGAAGCCAGGAATTCCAAAGGCAGGAGGTGAATGACACTTCACTGTCAAAACAGGTGGTTACAAATAGTACAGCATCCTTTATTCCAGTTTGGTATTTTCATTAAAAAAAGAAAAAATAACTGAAGCTGGGCCCCAAAATGACTCGATGGTGTCTGCTCTGTAATAGCCAGGCCAGGAACACAAAATAACCCAAAGCCTCCGTGTCTGGCAACCCCCCTGCTGCCATCTCTGATGGTCTAGTGATGAGAAGCGGGGTCGTCCCTCCAGATCCTTCCGCCTGTGGGGCAT
>NW_028039926.1:0-480 GCF_054177405.1 Leptonychotes weddellii | reverse complement strand
TTCTTCTTTTTTCTGTTTTTCTCCCACCATTTAAATATAAACACCATTGCATAGCTCACAATAGATTTGGTCTACCAGCCACTGGTCTTTTTTTTTTTTAAAGATTTTATTTATTTATTTGAGACAGAGAGAATGAGAGACAGAGAGCAGGAGAGGGGGGAGGGTCAGAGGGAGCAGCAGACTCCCTGCCGAGCAGGGAGCCCGATGTGGGACTCGATCCCAGGACTCCAGGATCATGACCTGAGCCGAAGGCAGTCGCTTAACCAACTGAGCCACTCAGACGCCCGGCCACTGGTCTTATCTTTGGTACTTGCCTCTTTGCAATTGCAAGAGAGAGTCCAAGATAGGTAGAATGTTCCCTTTCTCTCTGCTGAAGTAGCCTTAATCCTGGGAGAAAAAAGTCCCCACGTGCCTAATCTGTTTGTGCCCTAAGGATTTCTATTGTCAGTTTTAAACTTGTTTCTCTCTCACACACTGGTA
>NW_028039925.1:0-9730 GCF_054177405.1 Leptonychotes weddellii | reverse complement strand
TGATGGCTGCATAATATTCCATTGTATATATATACCACCTCTTCTTTATCCATTCATCTGTCGATGGACATCTTGGCTCTTTCCACAGTTTGGCTATTGTGGACATTGCTGCTATAAACATCGGGGTGCACGTACCCCTTTGGATCCCTACTTTTGTATCTTTGGGGTAAATACCCAGTAGTGCAATTGCTGGATCATAGGGTAGCTCTATTTTCAACTTTTTGAGGAACCTCCGTACAGTTTTCCAGAGTACCTCCATACAGTTTTCCAGAGTCAGCCTGGAGGACTTCTTTTAATATTTTTTCTAGGGGAGGTCCACTGGTGATGACCTCTCTTATCTTTTGTTTATTTAGAGATATCTTATTAATTTCTCCTTCACTCTTCATGGATAATTTTGCTGAGTATAGGATTCTTGGTAAGCATTTTTTGTTTTCTTTAAGCACTTAAATTACTCTCTTCCAGCCTATTCATGTCTTTTGTCCATGTTTAAATTAGATTGTTTGATTTTTGTTGTTGAGCTGTAGGAGTTCTTTATATATTCTTGATACTAACCCCTTACCAGGTATATGACTTGCAAATAGTTCCTCCAATTCCATAGGTTTCTTTTTTCACTCTGTTGATTATGTCCTTTGCTGTACAGAATTTTAAAATTTCATTGTAGTCCAATTTATCCATTTTTCTTTGTTGCCTGTGCTTTTGGTGTTATTTTCAGAAGTCATTGCCAAACCCAATGTCATGAAGCTTTTCTCCTATGTTTTCTTCTGAGAATTTTAGTTTTGGCATTTATAGTTAGGTCTCTGATCCATTTAGAGTTAATTTGTGTATCTGGTGTAAGGTAGGAATCCAACTTTATTCTTTTTGCGTGTAAATATCCAGTTTTTCCAGTATCATTTGTTAAAAGACTGTCCTTTCCCTTCTGTATGATCTTGATAGCCACTGAAAAAAGGCATTTGACCATATATGGGAGGTATATATATATATATTTTTAAAGATTTTATTTATTTATTTGAGACAGAGAGAATGAGAGAGAGAGAGCACATGAGAGGGGGGAGGGTCAGTGGGAGAAGCAGGCTCCCTGCCGAGCAGGGAGCCCGATGCGGGACTCGATCCAGGGACTCCAGGATCATGACCTGAGCCGAAGGCAGTCGCTTAACCAACTGAGCCACCCAGGCGCCCCTATGGAAGGTATATTTTTGGGCTCTCTATTCCATTGGTCTATATGTCTGTCTTTATGTCAGTACAAAACTTGTTTTGATTATTGTACCTTTGAAGTAACTTTTGAAATCAGAGTATGAGATAACCAACTTTGTTCTTTTTCAAGATTGTTTGGGCTATTTGGGATTTCATATGGATTTTAGGATGGATTTTTCTATTCCTGCAAAAAAATCACCTTTGGGATTTTGCTAAAGAGTGCATTGAATCTACATTTTGCTTTGGGTAGTATTGATATCTTAATATTATATTCCAATCTGTGAACATGGGATGTCTTCCCATTTATTTGTGTCTTATTTTATTACTTTCAGCAATGTTTTGTAATTTTCAGTGTGCAAGTCTTGCATTCTTGGTTTAGCTTCTTCCTAAGTATTTCATTCTTTTTTATGTTATTGTCAATAAAATTGGTTTCTTAATTTTCTTCTTGGATTGGTCATTGTTAATGTATAAAAATGCAACTGATTTTTGCGTATTGATTTTACATCCTGAAGCTTTGCTGAATTTATTTATTCTAACAGTTTTTGTTTATGTGTGTGGAGTCTTTAGAATTGTTTTCATATAAGATGTAATTTTACTTTTTCCTTAGAAATGTGGTTATCTTTTATTTTTATTCCCTAATTGTTCTGGCTAGGACTTCCAATACTATGTTGAACACTTTCTTAAATACTTATACTATGTTTATATAAACATGATAGTTTTAATGATTTATTGGTACATAACAAACCAATTCAAAATTTAATGGTTTAAAATAACCATTCAATTATCTTTTTTAAATAAATTCATTTTTATCATAAGTGTACACCTTTTTAAAACAATTTATTTGAGAGAGAGCAAATGTGCTTGCAAGAATAGAGGGGGAGGCAGAGAGAGTTTTTTTTTTAAGATTTTATGTATTTATTAGAGAGAGAGAGAGAACAAGCAGGGAAAGCGGCAGACAGAGGGAGAGGGAGAAGTAGGCTTCCTTCCAAGCGGGGAGCCCAATGTGGGGCTCAATCCCAGGACCCCGGGATCATGACCCAAACCAAAGGCAGCTGCTTAACCAACTGAGCCACTCAGGTATGCCAAGGGAGAGAGAGTCTTAAGCACACTCCCTGCTGAGTGTGGAGCCCAATGCAGGGTTCGATCTCACGATCCTGAGCTGAAACCAAGAGTTGGATGCTTAACCAACTGTGCCACCCAGATGCTTCAGTAAGTGTATACCTTAATTCCCATTGCTTATTTGACCCATTCCCTCACCCCTCTCCCCTCTGGTAACCATGAGTTTATTCTCTTTAGTAAGGAGTCTGTTTCTTGGTTTCTCTCTCTCTTTTTTTTTCTTTGCTCATTTGTTTTGTTTCTTAAAATCCACATATGAGTGAGATCATCCATTCATTTATCTTTTATGATTATGTAGGCTGACTGGGCTCAATTGTGTAGTTCTTCTGCTCCAAGTGATATTATTTGGGATTGTGTTCATTTGGGGGCTTAACTTAAGCTACAGAGTCTAGGATGGCTCATTGTACAACTCGAGGCTGACACTGGTTCCTGGCTGAGAAATAAGCTATAACTACCAACTGGAACGCTTCATTCTTCTTCCATGTGGTTATTCCATGTGGTCTGGGCTTCTTACAGCATGGCTGCTGGGTTTTAGGGGGAAGGAAAGAGAAGATGCCCACTTTTCTTAGAGCTTGGGTTCAGAATACTCAGAACATACTTTTGCTGCATTCTTATAGAGCCAACCCAGACTTGAGGAAATGAGAAATAGCTCTGTGTCTTAATGGAAGGAGCAGCTTATGCACATAGGGAGGGAATTAAATGCTGGTTACATGTGAAGGTGATCCGTTATAGAGGGCTATATTTTTAATATGTTGTAGGTAATCTATATGTATTGGATGTAACCCATCTCTCTAATAAGAGTCCACTATAACATTTATTGTACAGATAAACAAGCTGCTAATTTTATTGGTGAAAATTCATTTTTAATATAAATTATGCTAATTCACAAAGCTTCTAGTATAACTGATATATCAATAGCTGAAGCACTTAGACCTAATCACATCTGAAATGTAGGCTTCCTGATGAGAATGCTTAGATGACCAGTCTTGGGTCATGAATTCGTAATTATGGATTTTTTTAAACTTTAAATGTAACTTAGACTAGTACATACATAATATCACACCATCTATGTTAATGTATATTGGAAGTAAATTGCCTATATAACATTCTAACCAAGAAAAAAATGTGAGTGAGCAGAATTACACAGAATTAGGAATGAGAAGTGAACCATTCACAGATACAGAGAATGTTTTTTTAAAATATGGGAGAATATTCTTTACAACATTATGAAAATTAATTACAACTTGTAAAAATATTTTTATTTTATTATTTTTACAGATTTTATTTATTTGTCAGAGAGAGTGAGAGAGCACGAGCAGCAGGCAGAGGGAGAAGCAGACTCCCTGCTGAACAAGGAGCCCGATGCGGGACTCGATCCCAGGACCCTGGGATCATGATCTGAGCTGAAGGCAGCTGCTTAAGTGACTGAGCCACCCAGGTGTCCCGGAAAAAATAATTATTTTTAAAGGAAAAAAAAAATAAAACGGACTTTAGTAAGAGAAAACAGAAAAAAAGCCATAGAAATACCTGAGAAAGTTATTGAAGAACTATTTTCTAAGATGAACAAAATGAACAACTAGTCTTACATGTTTCACTGGTTAATTATTTTATACTTTAAAGAATTCATTAATCTGATGTGATTTCTGAGTTTTGGGGCTTGGAGAAATAAGATAGACATCATTCTTTATTTACATACTTAATATATTTAATATAATATCAAATATAACTTAAAAGTTAATATACATAAGAATTATTTTCCTATGAACAAGGGTAGTTTATGCCTAGAGAAGTGGGCCTACAAGCTTTGAGTGGGTGAAACTGCTTCTGCTTCTTAGCCTGGGAAGATGGAATTTTGAATATGTTTTTTTAAGCCTCTTTCTGAAACACTTAAGAGGACCCTCTTGGTTACCCAAATTAAGCAGGCACAACTTAACTCTCAGGAGAGCTGTAACAAGACTCTTTTTTTATGGCCTGGCAAAGGCCTCCCCAACTACTCCATTTTGAGAACGGCTTCATGGGAAGAAGCTGGGTACATTTCCATAGCAGTCATGTAACCTCTTGGGAGTGTCCCAGTCATATTGAGACCCCAAATCTTTTCCTTTTGAAGCACAGTTATTAGAGCTTGTTGATGGCATCAGATTGATGTGAATTCTGGCTGGAGATGACAGTCCAGCCCAGTGTGGGTATAACTTTTGAGAAGAGTGCCTAGAGCAGAGGGCAGGGTGACACCAAGAGTCTCTTTAAGCCTGCTTCCAGCACAACAAGGGGCTGAGACTAAAAACCCTAAGATGACCCAGTCATCAGACCAGAGTAGCCCTGATTTGGCAACAACTGAGGTTATGGATGTAAATGTGAATGTGGAGCCCAGTCTTGGTATCACCACTTGGAGCCTGAGTAAGTGTGGCATTACTGGTAGAGACACATCAGTTGGACCAGCTTTTTTCAAAAGTGGCATGCTGAAGAAGCAGAAGCAATGACAGTAGGGGGCTGATTGGACTCTAGTTTCTCTCCACTTGGCATCTGAAGGAAAAACAGATTTCTAAGTAAACCACCCGGATTCTTAGATATATATGATCTTTCCTACCAAGATGATGGCTAGTGATTCACTGGAAAAATTAGAACATTTTTACCTTAAGGTTATGGTTTTACTGAATATATAACAATAACCAGTGAGTCATGGCACATTCATTCAGAGGGATATTTATTACAAAGGTGAGGATATTTATTACAAAGAATAAGAAAGCTTTTTTTTTTTTAATTAACATATAACGTATTACTTGTTTCAGGGGTACAGGTCCATGATTCATCAGTCTTACACAATACCTAGCACTCACCACAACACATACCCTCTCCCAGTGTCCATCATCCAGCCACCCCATCTCTCCCCTCCCCTCCCCTCAAGGAACCCTCAGTTTGTTTCCTAGGATTGAGAGTCTATTATGGTTTGTCTCCCTCTCTGGTTTTGTTTTCATTTTTTTCCCTCTCTCCCCCTATGATCCTCTGCCTTGTTTCTTAAATTCCACATATCAGTGAGATCATATGATAATTGTCTTTCTCTGATTGACTTTTTCACTTAGCATAATACCCTCTGGTTCCATCCGTGTCTTTGCAAATGGTAAGCTTTTATTTTTTGATGGCTGAGTAATATTCCATTCATCTGTCGCTGGACATCTGGACTCTCTCCATAGTTTGGCTATTGTGGACACTGCTGCTATAAACATTGGGATGCAGGTGCCCCTTCAGATCATTATATTTGTATCTTTTGGGTAAATACCTAATAGTGCAATTGCTGGGTTATAGAGTAGCTCTATTTTTAACTTTTTGAGGAACCTCCACACTGTTTTCCAGAGTGGCTGCACCACCTTGCATTCCCACCAACAGTGTAAGAGGGTTCCCCTTTCTCCACATCCTCAGCAACATTTGTTGTTTCCTGACTTGTTAATTTTAGCTATTCTGACTGGTGTGAGGTGGTATCTCATTGTGGTTTTGATTTATATTTCCCTGATGCCAAATGATGTTGAGCACTTTTTCATGTGTCTGTTGGCCATTTGGATGTCCTCTTTGCAGAAACCTCTGTTCATGTCTTCTGCCCATTTCTTGATTGGATTCTTTGTTCTTTGGGCATTGAGTTTGATAAGGTCTTTATAGATTTTGGATACTAGCCCTTTATCTGATATGTCATTTGCAAATATCTTCTCCCATTCTGTCGGTTGTCTTTTGGTTTTGTTGACTATTTCCTTTGCTGTGCAAAAGCTTTTTATCTTGATGAAGTCCCAATAGTTCATTTTTGACTTTGTTTCCCTTGCCTTTTGAGACGTGTCTAGCAAGAAATTGCTGTGGCTGAGGTCAAAGGGGTTGCTGCCTGTGTTCTCCTCAAGGATTTTGATGGATTCCTATCTCACATTTAGGTCTTTCATCCATTTGAAGTCTATTTTTGTATATGGTGTAAGGAAATGGTCCAGTTTCATTCTTCTGCATGTGGCTGTCCAATTTTCCCGACACCATTTTTTGAAGAGACTGTGTTTTTTCCATTGGATATTCTTTCCTGCTTTGTCAAAGATTATTTGACCATAGAGTTGAGGGTCCATTTCTGGGTTCTCTATTCTGTTCCATTGATCTGTGGTAAGACAGCTTTTTTAATGTACACATTTGGAAAGGAATTAGAAGTATATAACAAGAAAACAAATTTATAGGAGGATTCCCATCTGAGGAAAGTCTACCATGATATACACACAAACACACAGGTTTTTTGCTTTTTGATAGCCTATATCCTATGTGGATATATTCATTCTCAAAACTGTTTACCATGCATTTACTCTGAGGAATGGAAATGGAGTAGTTAATAGGAATTTTATTTTTTCCTTCTGTATTTCTAAGGTACTTGCATTTCTGTATAATAGCATGTATTTGTCTTTATGATAAAAGCAATGGATTATTTTTAAAATATTTTTTTAAAAATCTGAGAGTGATCAATGATGCCAAATGCTCCTGTTACAGAAACTGAGGAATGAAAGGGATTCATGAAATTTAGCAGACAGAAAGTTTTTTTTTTTTTAACTTTTTTTCTTTAGAGAGAGAGAGAGTGGGTGTTGGGGGTAGGGGGAGAGGGGCAGAGGGTAAGAGAGAATCTTAAGCAGGTTCCATGCTCAGTGCAGAGCTCCACATCTCACGACCCAGAGGTCATGACCTGAGCCGAAATCAAGAGTCAGACCATTAACCAACTGAGCTACCCAGGCGCCCCAGAATGAGTTTTATTAAGGATTATTGCCTCTTAGTAGAAAAATAAACTCAGTTTAACAAGTCTGACAATGCCTAGCATAATTTAGTAAGTCTTAATTTAATTAAAAAATAAAGGATTCATAAATACTAGAACTATTGAATTGCGCGTATGTTTAATATTTTTTGGAAGGGTACATAATGGAATTTTAGAAAGGAAGGTTGATCTTTCAATTTATGATGGAGTATATCAAAGTGAATTTGATAGATTTTCTTGTTGATTAAGGCAGCCAACAAATAGATGCCGAGAGCATAGATTTTGAGGAGAAGGAATCATGACAGTGAATTAACAGTGGCATACATCTTTATAAATCCTGTGAATTAAGTACAGCAAAAATCCTATCCAAACAGTTGATGTACCTTGAGGTTTAAATAGCATTAGAAATTATTGTTGACTAAAATTTTGTGGCAATGGGAAAGACTTTAAACAAATGAAATTGTGCTTATCTATTTGTTTTCCTTTGAATCAGAAGTCACAGGCATATTTCTCACTAAGAATCAGTCCTTGAAGGAAGACAACTTTTACTCGAGGTGTTTGGAACAAATAGATGGTGGTGTGGGATTTGATAAAGTAGATTCTCATTATTTGTGGTGATTATGTTCTGTAAAGTTGCTATAAGCACTGAAATAATTAATACTAAACCATTGCTCCTATATTGAAATACAGGGTTAAGTTCCTGCAAGTCTCTGGTCCTACTTTTGTCAATTTATCAATAGACAAATTGGTTTTGTATGTGTTTGTGTCAGGACACCTTATTTAATGTATATTGTTGATTCATAAACATTGAACTCATTGTCAACAGCAGTATGACCCATATCTAATGTATGTATTTTCTCCATAAGGCACATCTAAAACCTTCTTGGTTTTAGGAACACTCGGCAGCACTTTAGCACTGTGCCTGGGGGCCATTTTAAATAGCAAAATTGCCAACAAAAAGCACAAAAATGAAAAAAAAAAAATCTACAAAACACACACACAAAAAAATCCCAAACCATGGCACTGAACAGAACATAAGAAAGACAATTGTTTATAGTATCAGAGTTGAAACAAGAGGACAGAGTGTTACCTTGCCTGACCTCAGTTGGAAATACGCACATTGAAAACCTCAAATTTTTTGCTGCACTGGTCATGTCCCCAAATGACCACAAAAGCACCATGGGTATTTATTCGACGATACAAATAAATGTTAGCGAATAGGCAGATTTGCAAAAAAGAAATCTGCAAATAATGAGGATAGACTATATCTTCCAACCAAAACTCATGGTATAAAATCTAGATAACAATGTGGAGTCCAAATTGTTCTGCTTTAATCTGTAAGGTTTAGGTATTTATTTTCCTGTTTTCCTTCCCCCCCCCTTTTTTTTCAGATTAACTTAAGTTTTAGTCTTTATAAGGATCCTATTCTTAATATTGATTTTTGCATCCTTAGTCATTTCTGCTACCAGTACAAAACCCAACTACATTTTAATTTTAGGCTGATAAAAGAATGAAGTTAACCAACACTTGGGCTTGTATACATTTTCCTTTGGGAGCCATATAGCTTCATTCCCTTTGTATCACTTTCTTGGTATGAATTTGTTAGTTTTCTGAATCACTGGACTTTGCCATTACATGGCTTTTTAGATTGCATAAATCACAATAGACAAGACAGCCAGAAATATAAAATTTCGAAGTCTGAAATTTTCATGCCTGCATAAAGAGGTCCCTGTTTCTACCAACAACAGAGGGCCTGTCATGGAAGATAGCTTTTGTAGTGTTTTTGTACTTTGTACTGTTTTTGAATTTTCGCAGACGTAGAACTTGGAAAAGGATTAGGTAATAGAAGGTACCTGTTTTGGAGGCTACTTCCATAGACCTCACAGTCAGACATACTGGTTAAATTAAACTCCAAGGTCTTTTGATTTAGATTTGCGTAATGATCTCTTCATTATAAATTTCATACAAAACTATTTAGCAGCCTTATATGCATATTTTGGTTAGCAGAATCTCCTTAGTTGACTTTAGATGACTATCATTTGATTGTGGCACAAAAGTCAACTGGCTGTATTACCTGCAAACTAGAAATGGATTTGTAACCTTAGAAACTGAATATTTACCTTCAGGATAGTCCCTAATATCACCCAGGTGTTTTTTTAAGTTGTTTTTTTTTTTTAATTTTAATTCCAGTATTGTTAACATAAAGTGTTATATTAGTTTTAGGTGTGCAGTATAGTGATTTAAAAATTCTGTACATCACCCAGTGCTCATCATAAGTGTGCTCTTAATTCCCTTCACCTGTTTCACCTATCCCCCACCCACCTCTCTCTGGTAACTATCATTTTGTTCTCTGTAGTTAAGAGTCTATTTCTTGGTTTCTCTCTCTCTTTTTATTTTTTTTTTTTGAAGTTTTTTTTTTTTTATTCTTATGGTAATCCCCATACATTACATCATTAGTTCTAGATGAAGTGTTCCATGATTCATTGTCTGTGCACAACACCCAGGGCTCCATGCAGAACGTGCCCTCCTCAATACCCACCACCAGGCCAACCCATCCTCCCACCCCCACCCCTCTAGAACCCCCAGCCTGTTTTTCAGAGTCCACCGTCTCTCATGGTTCGTCCACCCTTCCAATTTCCCCCGCTTCATTCTTCCCCTCCCGCTACCTTC
>NW_028039924.1:0-480 GCF_054177405.1 Leptonychotes weddellii | reverse complement strand
TTTAGTTAACAAAATACAATTTATTTTATTATACTGACTTGTTTACATGTTATCATTTTTTTTCAAAGCTATCATATTCTCTTTTATTATGTTATGTTAGTCACCATGCAAAACATCATTAGTTTTTGATGTGGTGATCCACGATCCATTGTTTTCGTATAACACCCAGTGCTCCATGCAGTACGTGCCCTCCTTAATACCCATCACTGGCTAACCCATCCCCCCATCCCCCTCCCCTCTAAAACCCTCAGTTTGTTTCTCAGAGTCCATAGTCTTTCATGGTTTGTCTCCCCCTCCAATTCCCCTCCCTTCATTTCTCCCTTCCTACTTCTTCTTTTTTAAAACATATAATGTATTATTTGTTTCAGAGGTACAAATCTGTGATTCATCAGTCTTACACAGTTCACAGCACTCACCATAGCACATATCCTTCCCAATGTCCATCACTCAGCACCCCCATCCCTCCCACCCCCCACCACT
>NW_028039923.1:0-480 GCF_054177405.1 Leptonychotes weddellii | reverse complement strand
TTTTATTGGTGGGCATGAGTCGGGAGGGGGCAGTGCCGAGGTTCTCATGAGTGCAGAGCCCTCCATTTGTCCAAGGGGCCACGATTAGGGATGTATTTGACCCCACAGCCATCTGGGATAAGCCGCTTTTCAGCCACCATGTCTTCAAATTCATCCGCATTAAACTTAGTAAAGCCCCACTTCTTGGAGATGTGGATCTAGGGAGAGATGAAGAGAATGGCATCAAGAAGCCTGGACACTAGGGCAAGCACAGGCAGGACAGTGGTTTCAGCACAACTCACCTTCTGGCGGCCAGGGAACTTGAACTTGGCCCTGCGTAGGGCCTCAATCACATGCTCCTTGTTCTGCAGCTTGGTACGGATGGACATGATGACTTGGCCAATGTGGACCCTGGCTACTGTGCCCTGGGGCTTTCCAAAGGCACCCCGCATACCTGTCTGCAGCCTAGATTGGAGATAGCATGAGGTCAGACCTCAGTGT
>NW_028039922.1:0-480 GCF_054177405.1 Leptonychotes weddellii | reverse complement strand
ATGATCTAAGTGTTGTGAGATGGAGCCCCGCGTTGGGCCCCATGCTGAGCATGGAGCCTGCTTAAGATTTTCTCTCTCTCTCTCTCTCTGCCCCTTGACATCTATTTGTGTGCTCTCTCTCCTTCTCCAAAGAACAAAGAAAGAAGAAAGGAAGAAAGGAAGGAAGAAAGAAAGGAAGGAAGGAAGAAAAGAAAAGAAAAGAAAGAAAGAAAGAAAGAAAGAAAGAAAGAAGAAAGAAAGGAAAGAAAAAGAAAGAAAGGAAAGAAAAAAAGAAAAGAAAGATTAGTCTTTCTTTTCTGACACTGGGTAGGGTGTCAGAAACTAATAAAATTATAACCTTATTCAATGAGGGAACAGATATGAGAGAAGGAAGACTACTCTGCTTAAAGACCCTCCTCATATCACTCTGCCTTATAAAACATGTAGATGTTTTCCATTGTTTAAAGTTAGATTAGAGAGGCACCTGGGTGGCTCAGTAGT
>NW_028039921.1:0-480 GCF_054177405.1 Leptonychotes weddellii | reverse complement strand
TTAGAAATGAGTATTATGGAAATATATAAGAACAGAAATATCCTACAAAAGCTACAAAGGGGGCGCCTGGGTGGCTCAGTTGGTTAAGCGACTGCCTTCGGCTCAGGTCATGATCCTGGAGTCCCGGGATCGAGTCCCGCATCGGGCTCCCTGCTCGGCGGGGAGTCTGCTTCTCCCTCTGACCCTCCCCCCTCTCATGCTCTCTCTATCTCATTCTCTCTCTCAAATAAATAAATAAAAAATCTTTAAAAAAAAAAAAGCTACAAAGGAAGTAAAAGAATAAAAACTTGTATATTAATTATACATAAATCCAGTCAAGTATGTTTTTAAAATAGGAACAAATGTGATGTGGTTAGATATTTTTGTACTGAAAGTATATTTTTAATTTTCTGTAATAAAGAAGTTAACTTTACCTAACTTATTTTTAAAATTATTTCTACATTATATTTTCTCTTTTGTATGAAACTGATGTGTCCAATA
>NW_028039920.1:0-480 GCF_054177405.1 Leptonychotes weddellii | reverse complement strand
TGCTGGAGGAGAAAACTATGATCAAGGTTGCTTGGCAGAGGTTGTAGTCAGACGACCCCAGCAGGGATGCACCCAACAGAAGAACCAACACTGAAAACTGACATTCCCAGACAGTACCTGTGGCTGAATATATCTGAGCCAGTCAAGCGTACCTTTCCTGTCCTGTACTCTTCCTGGAAGCAACTTCCCAGCACCCTTGGAAGTGGATGCACCAGCCCCATCAAGCCTTCAGATGAATGTAGCCCCCAGTGACATCTGACAGTAATCTCATGGGAGACCCTGAGTCGGAGCCTCCAATTTAGCCAGCCCCAAATTCCTGACCCACAGAAACTGTGCAGTAAGTATTGTTCTTTTAAACCACTGAGTTTGAGGGTGATTTGTTATACCACAATGGACAACTAAGACATGGCTCCATCCCACAACTATTGATTCAGGACTGGGGAGGGTTTCAGGAATCCATTTTTAATAAGCTCCCTAGAT
>NW_028039919.1:0-480 GCF_054177405.1 Leptonychotes weddellii | reverse complement strand
GTCGGGCTCCCTGCTCAGTGGGGAATCTGTTTCTCCCTCTGCACCCCCAACACTTGTGTTCTCTCTCTCACTCTCTCCCTCTGATAAATAAATAAATAAAATCTTTAAAAAAATCTCTTTTTTTTAGATTTATTTTTATTTATTGATTTTTAAAGATTTTAGTTATTTGACACAGAGAGAGACACAGCGAGAGAGGGAACACAAGCAGGGGGAGTGGGAGAGGGAGAAGTTGGCTTCCCGCCGAGCAGGGAGCCTGATGTGGGGCTCGATCCCAGGACCCTGGGATCATGACCTGAGCCGAAGGCAGACGCTTAACGACTGAGCCACCCAGGCGCCCCCAAAAAAGAAATTCTAAATCCTTTTTGTACAAGGGTCCCTCATTTTCATTTTGCGCTGGGCCTCACAAATTACATAACCAGTTGTGGCTACATGTAGCTTAACCAGGCATCAAACATTGGCTGATGGAAAAGAAGCACAGTG
>NW_028039918.1:0-480 GCF_054177405.1 Leptonychotes weddellii | reverse complement strand
ATTCCTTCTTGACATGTCCTATTTTCCCACAATTACAACATTTTATATTCTTTTGTTTTTGTAGGGCCTTGAGTTGAAGGGAGGCTACTCGGGCTTGATGTGTAAAAGTGCCAATATTTCTACATAGACGAAGATAATCGAGAATACCTCCTATTTCTCTATGTGGCCGGATGGCCGCTTGGCAGTCCTCATTAGCATTTTCAAAAGCAAGCTGTCTTAGCAAGTGCTCTTTGGCAGGTTTACTATCGACTTGGTGGTCAATAGCCATTTCAAGCCAAGAAATAAAATCAGTATATGCTTCTGTAGGGCCTTGCATAATTTTTATATAACTTTGCCCCACTTCCCCTGAAGGGGTTAGCTTTTCCCAGGCTGTGAGGGCGATTTCAGATACCTGCGCTGTGGCTGCAGGTGGAGTGTTGACCAACTGCTCTCGAACATCTGAAAAGGGGCCAGAGCCAGTGAGCATTTCAAAAGAAATAT
>NW_028039917.1:0-480 GCF_054177405.1 Leptonychotes weddellii | reverse complement strand
AGTAACCCAGGAAAAGCTTTCTCTCTTAAAGTCAGTTGATTAGCAACTTTAATTCCATTTGCGATTTTAATTTTCCTTTGCCAAGTAATGTAACATACTTGAAAATTCCAAAGATTAGGGTGTGGATATCCCTGGGGACCATTGTTTTGGTTATCAAATATCTCAACAAAAAATAGGTATTACAATAATGAAAGAATGATAACACAAACACTTCAATTTTAGGGGTTATTCTAAAATCTTAATCACACTGCTAGGATAAATATTTTTTTTTAAGATTTTATTTATTCATTTGAGAGAGAGAGAGCACAAGCAAGGGAGGGGCAGAGGCAGACTCCCCACTGTGCAGGGAGCCTGATGTGGGGCTTGATCCCAGGACCCTGGGATCATGACCTGAGCTGAAGGCAGATGCTTAACTGACTGAGCCACCCAGGTGCCCCTAGGATAAATATTTTTTTTTAAAGATTTTTTTTTTATTTATTT
>NW_028039916.1:0-480 GCF_054177405.1 Leptonychotes weddellii | reverse complement strand
AAAAGTCTTCTTCCAGGATAACTAGGCAGTCCTCTTATATAGTTCTAACTTTCCCCCTTTCATTGGGATTATAACTCATTTCATTTCTTCCATCCTTCTATCTCTGTGTTCATTTTATTTGTTTGCTTTTCAACCCTCTGTTTTAGAACAGTGAGCCTTTGTATAGTGATTATTTCCAACATCAGTGCCTCCATGTCAACCTGAGACCAAAGAACCCTTTCAGCTTGGGTCTGGAAATCCTGAAGGAGCAGCACAGCTGGTGTTGGCTGGCAGGAGGCAGCTCTTTGACGTGGCGGCGTATGCAGTAGGTGAGTGGTGGTAGTAGCGTCTACATTTGGACTCTCACACTGGTGGTATGGGTGGATACTGGATGCCCACTTATTTAGGGGCACCTACTCTTGTGCATTTGCATAAGCAATGTAATAGGCGATTATTACAAGGAGAAGAGAATCAACGTTGAACGTCTTTTTTTTTTTTTTT
>NW_028039915.1:0-9733 GCF_054177405.1 Leptonychotes weddellii | reverse complement strand
GAGAGGGGGGAATTGGAGGGAGAGATGACCCATGAGAGACTATGGACTCTGAGAAACAAACAGGGTTTTAGAGGGGAGGGTGGAGGGGGGATTGGTTAGCCCGGTGATGGGTATTAAGGAGGGCACATACTGCATGGAGCACTGGGTGTTATACGAAAACAACGGATCGTGGATCACCACATCAAAAACCAATGATGTATTGTATGGTGACTAACATAACATAATAAAATTTAAAAAATAAATAAATAAAAACTGGAACATTTGTTTCAGATTTCCCCAGAGCTCAGTATCTTTCCTATCAAGGATAAATTTCTAAATATAGGGCAGACATTCTCATTACAGAGCGCTCACTGCCAGTATATCCTTCATAATGCAATTATAGGAAAACATTTTCTGTATTCTGTGGTAAGCAATGTGTAAACATTATTCCACTGGTAGAAATTGTGATATTATCAGGATTTTTGTTGTTTATGGACTATTTACATTGCCTTTATTGGTGCACACAATTCTATAATAACAGTGCTGGATAGATTATGTGGAACACACACATAACTTACTAAAATAGAAATAATCAGCTAATTCATTCAGGAAAACCTTCCAAAATTTTAACTGACAGGCCACTGTAAATAGATTTATACCTATTCTTAAAGGACAAACATTTTTACTTCTTGCTCTCAACAGCTTGACCCTCTGACTAACATTTAATAAATGCACAAAGAAAACTGCATTTACATTGAGAAGTTGGACTTGAATAGTAATGGATCCCAAGTTCTTCTTTCCTCTCAGGAAACATGGATCCACCTGCTAAAGTCTATATCTGATATGAATTTTTTACAGTGTCATTTTAGCCAGGAAAGATATTTTTTTAAAAAATGAGCATATCTCTGGTGAGACATTTCTTTTTTTTTTTTTCCCAAAGATTTATTTATTTATTTATTTGAGAGAGAGAGAGAGGGCACACAAGCAGAGGGAGGGGCAAAGGGAGAGAGAATCTCAAGCAGACTCCCCACTGAGCATGGGGCCCAAGCAGGGCTCGATCCCACAACTATAAGATCATGACCCTGAGATCATGACCTGAGCCAAAATCAAGAGTTGGTTATTTAACCGGCCGAGCCACCCAGGTGCCTCCCTGGTGAGACATTTCTTATATAACTTAGGCATCATGGAAGGCAAAGTTCTAAAGATCATGAAACAAGATGGGAGATCATTACATTATTCTGTTGATGAGAAACTCTTATCTGTTGACATTGAGGTGTTCAGTTTTGAATTCTTTTTGTTTGAGACACATTACAGAGTTGTATATTCTAGCTATATTGATATAGTTTAGCAAAGAGCAAGAGTTAAATAATTGATTGGATATTTATGTCAAATATAAATGTGTTTGTTTGTGTGTGTATTTATGTTTGTATTCCTTGATATTTATTCCTTGATATATGGCATCACTCCTAATCTTAAATTTTCATATAGTTTAACGAACATAGTTATATGTTAACCTCTTAGAAAAAAACATTAGCAATTTTTAAATTTCATGAAGGCAGTTGATTTTTCTAAGACCTATAAATATTAGAAGGATGGGGGAAAATACACAGCATAACCTGCTTACACTGATTGATGACCCTGTTTCCACACAGAAGGCAATAGGTGGAAAGTTAGAAAGGACGAGATGGTACCTTTGTACCAAAAATGCACCTTTGTAATCCAGTACAAGCTATGCTGTCTTCTCTTGGTATTTGTAATCTTTATTCCCTTTCTGGATACCATTCCCTCATATTCAACAAAGCTTGATGATGGAGGGAGGTGTGAAGATAAAACAATGTTCCTTCTACCTTGTTCTCTGGAAAACTACCAGCAATTTTGTGAGTAAATTCCTACAGTGAGTTAGTGCTTCACAGAATTCCATGCAATTCCACTTTCTGTTTGAACTAAATAATTTGTACTGTGCAAACAATTATTTATCATGAAATAAACACATATGTGAATTGAAAAAATTAAATTTCAAAACATCTTGAAAATTTAATAATGAAAACTAAGTAGGCATTTTTAAAAAAGAATGTGAAGAAAAGTAGAACAGCAGACTATTCACTCAGTGGGCCCAGCTTTGGTTGTTTTATGCTTGTGGTGTTATCTTTTATGTGTGAAATTTGATGTGATGGAAAAGAACTTTTAAATGAAGCAATTCAGCAAATCTTTATTTTGAGTTGTTATTAAAGAAAGGTGTGGAATATATAATATTTAAAGGGGTTCATTTATATTCAAGTCACAGTTGTAGACTCATTCTTTTTAAAAATAAATGAGTGAATTGTATGAAAAATTTGTATGATTATGTTTACATAGTGGGGTTTTTTTTCTTTTCTTTTTTTTAAGATTTTATTTTTAAGTAATGTCTGAACCCCATGTGGGGCTCGTATTCACAACTCCAAGAACAAGAGCCACATGATCCTCTGGCTGAGCCAACCGGGCACCCCAACATAGTGTTTTTAGTGTTTTTAATGATATTTCAGCATGCTTCTAATATAGAATGACTTATTTTGCCATGCTCGCTTACTACTTTAGTACTAAGGTGAACTTTAGTTTTCTTTCCAGCCATCACCACTGCAATGAGTACTTCTGAGTAAATTATGATCTGTTTGCCAACTGAAACTGGGTGCAACTGTGCCACACCAATAGTCCTGATTTGTCACTGAGGTTAGGGACATACCATTTTCTAAAATCCAAGGACACAAGTGACTTCTACTCAACCTCTCCAAGAAATTTTGAACCTGGTGAAGAAAGATTTACTATAACATTGCGCCTTCTTTTATTGCTTTACTATTTTTGCCCCTCCTGATTGGGAATTCCTCTTCTTAACACACTTCCCCAAAACTCTACTGTTTAAAATTTAGCATTTGTATCATTTCTTGAGGAAGATTTCCATAATTCCATCCAATCTTTAGGCTATCGTAGTGATTTGTATATACATCTGTCACTGTGTATTTATAGGTTCATTTAGAAATTTGTATAATTATCTTCCTTTAATATTTCCATCTAGGTTCTTGACAGCAGAGACTCCATTTCATCCATCATGTGTGTCCTCTGCACTTAGTGTAGTCACAGGCACAAAGCTAGTACTCAGTATGGATGTGTATATGAATGAAAATATTCCAGGTAGCACTAATTTTCCATGTTCCTTCAGCAAACCAGTCACCTTTATGACTGTCTTGCTCTTCCATTGGATTTGTTAATTACATTCTTCAATTCTTTCTCTGGTCTAGGACTTTTCATATCTCCTATATATTGCTTTCCCTACAGTAAACTATGGAAATTCATTGCAATTACAAACCCTAGTGCACTGTTATCTGACAAATTAATTATCTTACCAATGGTAGTTAAATAAAAATTGCTGCTTTTAACGTATTTTTGAATTCTTACTGGAAACTGAAATTTATTTATTTATTTATTTATTTATTTATTTATTTATTTGACAGAGAGAGAGACAGCGAGAGAGGGAACACAAGCAGGGGGAGTGGGAGAGGGAGAAGCAGGCTTCCTGCCGAGCAGAGAGCCTGATGTGGGGCTCGATCCCAGGACCCCGGGATCATGACCCGAGCCGAAGGCAGACGCTTAACGACTGAGCCACCCAGGCGCCCCCTGAAATATCATTTTAATGAAAGAGTCTATGTTAAGGGAAAAATGTATGCCCTAGTTGAAGGTAGTCATTTAGTGCTGCTGAGAATACTCTCCTGAAATCACAAGAAATCTTTTTACTCCCAGGCAGTGACCCTAAAGAAGTTAAGTAACCTCTCCTTTTATCTGAAGCAAGGCAATTGGATTTAATGCTCCCTAGTGCTCCTTCCATTTCTAATATTATATGCAAACAAAGCTGTCCTTTTGGTATTCCTTTGGGATTTATGAAAGTTCGTATCAGTGATTCTATGCTAACCCTTCCAGTATTTAATTTATTCCATTCTCTGGCAAAGCTAAGATTTCCTTTTGCTTTCAAGCTGCTTTTTATAGCTAGAAAGTTATGAAAAACATGATCTTGTATTAAGCCTGACAAATTCAAACCTATTTTAACTGGGTATTTCTTTGTCTAAGAAGTATAAACATTTCCATGGGGGTTCAGTTTCTTAGAAGTCAATAAAGCAGTAATAATGGATTAAGTTCAAAGTAGTTTTATAGAATCATTGCTCTTCTTTAGGTCTGTGATTAAGTAAGCAATAGCTATGCCGTCACATTAAATACAATTCTTAAATTTAGAACCCATGTGGGTTCTCATTATAGAGAAGATGAAGTGGAATGGTTAGGATACAATGATCACATTCCTTTTCATTGATGGTGGGCAAAATGTGTGTATTTGTTTATGAGATATTGTCAGAGACCTCCTATAATGTAGAAATCAGGCTACAGTAGGATGTGGGGCATTTGAAGATGAAAAGGATCTTAGAGACATAGTTTCTTTGTCATCTTTGTCATCTCATATTTAGTAAAGATGAGCCTTGTTAATATTTTATAAGGATCTATGATTTGTTGAACTTTTATAAAAAGAAGTCGACGATTTTTATAGAACATGACACTTCTTTATTTTTACATAGATAATTTGTTAATTGTATAGTTATTTGCACTTTGTTAGTCATCTTTGCCAAAAAGTTAAATCTTAATGAGAGCAGGGATCATGTTTGTCTTGGTTGTATTGTCAAGCCCAGTAACACATATGTCGTGCTCAGTAGTTTAGCAAATATTAATTGAATTAATACCACATAGATCACTGATAGCCATTGTTCCTGAATGTTTAATAGTCTGTGTCTCTTTTTATCTTTGAGTGCAGAGGCTATATGGGGATTTGTAGAGGGATAATCTCAATTCTGTTCATTGCTGCAAAGATATTTTTTGTAGTGATTTTCTAATGATAGAACTATTACGTGTATTCTTGAAATTGCAGGTATTTTCAACAAAGTCATATACTTTGCATTTCATATAGGATATAGTGTTGTTTTGTTTGTTTATTTGTTTTTTAAAATTTTTATTTATTTATTTGAGAAAGAGCATGTGTGCAAGGGGAGGGGATAGGAAAGAGGGAGAGAGAATCTTAAAGCAGACTCCCTGCTGACCAGGGAGCCTGATATAGGGCTCAATCTCATGACCCTGAGATGAAAGCAAGAGTCAGATCCTCAACCAAATGAGCCACCAAGGTGCCCCTGTTTATTTGGTTTTATTTCAGTGTTGAGTCACCGAAATGTTAGAACAATCTTTATTATTTATTTCATCTAAAAAACTGTGTGATTTTGCTGTGGCTGTTACAGTTGTTTAAGATTCTGTTGTGGTTTTGTTTTAAATATGCTACATATTAATACAAATTATTTTATGCCAATATTAGTTGATATAATAATATTTATCTCATTTGCAACATAATGGAAGTCAGATCACATCTTTTTTGAAATATAATTATTAATAACTTCAGTCACACAGAAAAATATTGTTTATTATTTTAATTGCGTGTTATCACTCTGAAGAGCATACATTCATGGAGTGCAAGGGAATTTGAGAAGTAAATATGAGTTCAGGACAAGAAGTACTTAGCAAAGAAAATTCTCTGCGATGTAATCTAGGCAAAGGATGAATAAAATATACAGTTATGTCTACTAAACACCATAACTGCCTTTTAACTATAATGGTCTTATGTTTAATATTTTATCATTCCATACTTAGGAGCAAAAACTTTCTCCAATATTGCACTGACGAAGTCTTTGAAATGAACTTAATATGATATCTAACTGATATAAATACAATTATTTCAATTAATAGTATAATTTTTAGAAAAATGGGTGGAAAGTGTGAATACTGAAAGCGATCCATGTGAGAATGATGTTTTCTTTCAAAGGGCTCAAACTGTGAGAAAAAAAATAAAAGCAGCGTCATGAAAGCATGCAAAGCATGAAGTCATAAAATACTGATATAATTTGTATAGTTATGATTAACAGAAGCAATCATTGTTATGGGCAGTATAGAAGAAAATAGATCATTGTTGGTTCCAGGTTTTCAGCCTGTAATTCTAATGACAAGGAGTATTTCATGTTGACTTCTTTTCTTCTTCATATCCTGTGACAAGAATGTTCATAATCAGTAAGGTTTTCTGGTATAGCCAACTAAATGTAACTGGACTCCTCACTTGAGAACATATGAGTTCGAATCAATAATTTTTTTAAAGGTTTATTTATTTTTGAGAGAGAGAGAACACGAACAGGAGAGGTAGAGGGAGAGGGAGGGAGAGCAGACTCCTTGCTGAGCTTGGAGCCCGATGTGGGGCTTGATCTCAAGACCCTGAGATCATCTGACCCAAAACCAAGAGTCGGTCGTTTGTGCCACCCAGGTGACTCTGAATCAAGAATTTTGAGGAAAAACTACTGTCTGTCTAAATTTGTTCCCTAGTATACATTTGTTACTCTCTGTTTTAAAGGTTTATTTTCATATAAAATATCCAAAATCTAAGATTTCCAATGTCTAGGAGATTGGCATGGATGGATATATATAAATTCTTTTAGTCACATTGGATATAAACCTATATGTAATTATTTCAGGTAAAATTAATGCAACATGTAATACAATTTAAATATTCAATTAAAAGAATATTATCCTGACCGATTATTTTTCTGATAAAGAATGTCTTCTTAAACCTGTGTTCATTTTATTGTTCTCAGAGTATGATGAGACCTTTTTTTTTTCAGTTTGCCTAAAATTATTTAAGTACTTAGTACCATCAACTGTCACAAAACCCATATGTTTACTGTGAAAAGAAAAAATTTTAATAGAACCGCCAAGAAAGTGACGGATGTTCCTTCTGTCTCATTTTTCTAATTTTTTCATTGATTAGTGAAACATATACCATCAGCTCCAGTGCCATTTTAATAAATAATCTATTTTGGTCACAGATATGGAGATAAATTAAGAATGTTATGTAGTTTTCTTTCAAAGCATGTCACACACAATCCATACAAAGCACCTCAATTTTCCAAAGGGGAAAATGCAAATCACATATAGGTTGTAATCTAATATTAAGTTGCATGTTAATCATGGATAAGTATAGCATTTTTTAAACTTTATGAGGCTGGTCAGGCTGTGACTCCAGGAGGAGTATTATTTTCTATGAGATACTATGCACACAATTTGGACAATTTACCACAAATAGTTGCAGTTTATGTCTTCATACTACAAACAGTGTCGCTGTTATCGCTGTTTGATGACAGAGATGATTGTAATTTTAGCTTGATGCATTTTCTAATAAAAAGATAAATGTAGAAAGACAAATATTAAAAATAAACTAGGAGTATTTAGGATATTTTACAATAAAACATAAATCTGAGCACTACTTAAAAATATATTTAACAAGCATTTGTTAAGCACATGATATGTGCCCAGGAAATGTGATAGAAGCTATATACATATTAAATAGACTTGTTTTATTAGTAGTGGTCACAGAATAGCAGGGAAAATGGGATAGAGAAAACAATTATAAAAAGCAGAAGCATAGCAATGAAGATATGTAGAAATGTTATGAGAGTACAAAAAAGAAGGCGTTTCTTGATGCCAAAGAAGTTTAGGGCACACTTACGGAGAATGTGAGATTTAAGGTGAGTCTTGAAAATATTTTCCAGGTGAACAAGTGAAAAGACAGTCCAAGAAAATGGAATTGCGTGTCCATTTTGTGGGGGTTTGGATAAGACTGGAGTGGGGATAGAGGGCTAAGAGGCATTAATATTCTCATTTGGATAAAATAGACAGAAATTCTTAAAAGATAGTTAAGAGAAGATTAAAAAGAAATGGGCTCATTTCCAAGTCTGTTACTCGCAGAAGGCTGACAGTGTAAATAAATTTTATATATAAAGATGGCATTTAAAGTCTTAGAAATTCAGATCAAGATCTGGCATGAGGCCAGAAGAGTAAGGTTCATTAAGGATTTGCAGTTTGTAATACTATTACTTACATCACAGGCTGTTATCATAATTTTTAGTTCATCTATCTGCCTTCAATTCAGGACCCTCCAGTTCTCATAGACACTATAAATAGATTTATCTTTCCAACACAAAATCACATAATATACACAAATTATTATTTTAATTCTTTGTCCAAAATCTTTCCAAAATTTTCACTGCCCATTAAATCAAGATAAAATGTTACAGCCCCCCATTTCAAAGATACATTATTTTCTGAGTTTCTACTGTATCCTGTGAATTCACTTATCATGAGACCCTGATGATACCCAGTGAAGGGAAAGGGGCATGTCATAAGACTCCTCCTTCGGGTTATATCTTCTGCACTCCAAATCCCAAAATTTATCTCCCATGCTTGGGACTTCAGGAGCATATCTGCAAACCCTAATAGTCCATCACCTCACCAGATAGTGCCCATCGTTTTTCTGTATCCATATTTTTTATTATAGAAAACAATCTCTGTACTTAAATTTGCTAAATAGTGCCTTTGCTATTGGTACAATGATTTGATTTGATTTGATTTGATTTGAAATCTGTTGTACAATGATTTGAAAGCTGATTGATTGTACTAAAAATTATGCACACACAGTCTCTCCCATATTCCTCTTGGGAATTGAAACATGAAGAAGTCGGAGAGTACTGTTTATAAGCTAGATGGGAGAAGATGTGAGTTGTCCGTGCTAATACTCAGTATGGTCTCGTGAGGTTTCCATCTTTCCATTTACAATTCTGGCAATTGCCAAACCGGGAGATATTCTCATCCTGCACTCTTTCCTTGGGTGCAGGATTCCATCCTGAATTTTAAATAGCATCACTCCATTAACACTTTCACATTTAGCCCTGATCTCTACTCTTCACTGGAGACCTGGAGAGCAAACAGCAACCTGGAAATGTTGCTGTATCATGTTACTTTCTGAATTTCTTCACTTTGCCCCTCTAGATCTTACTCTCCTCCACTTTGCCTTCTTCTTGGGGAGATTCACATGTGCAGAATATGTCAATAGGCCTCCATTGTCCTGGGTTCTGGTTGGCTTCAGTATGTGAGGAGCTCTGGCAGGAGGTCAGATGAAAGATGAGAGTGATCCAGGGAAGTCATCACCTTGCCTCCATCCCTGTGATGTTTCCTTGGGCTGGTTGTATCCTTACAATGGGGTCAGTGGTTCCTGCGAGCTGAGCTGCTTCACACAGCCTGGTCCCCTGTGGTCTCCAGTCACCCTTCCCACCTCCTGTCTCCTCTGGTCTAGGGTTGGTTATAACTCAGCTGTTCTTAGCTCTTACCTTGTCTCCTGTCTTTCCACAAAGCTCAAATCTTTCTAAATGGCCCTTTCTTAGAAACAAAACAAATGAGTAAGGA
This sequence comes from Leptonychotes weddellii, assembly GCF_054177405.1. Lineage (NCBI taxonomy): Eukaryota > Metazoa > Chordata > Mammalia > Carnivora > Phocidae > Leptonychotes > Leptonychotes weddellii. The sequence continues at coordinate 415 of NW_028039915.1, read as the reverse complement.
AACAAACACATGATTTTGTTTGGATTATTCTAGTGCAAGTCTCTTTAATTTGAGTATGCTCTTAGTTTCTCATGGGACTCTTATTTTTTCTTGATTTCCATCACAGCATGATAATAACATGTAATTATGTTTTTCATTTTTTGGTTTACTATTTACTGTGTCTTTGCTTACTGGAATAAAAACTCTGTGAGGACAAGGGACTTCCCTTTTTGTTCATTGCTATTTTTTAAAATTTTATTTTATTATGTTAGTCACTCTACAGTACATCATTAGTTTTTGATGTAGTGTTCCATGATTCATTGTTTGCATATAACACCCAGTGCTCCATGCAATATGTGCCCTCCTTAATACCCATCACTGGGTTAGAGGTTTGTTTCTCGGAGTCCATAGTCTCTCATGGTTTGTCTCCCCCTCC
>NW_028039914.1:0-480 GCF_054177405.1 Leptonychotes weddellii | reverse complement strand
GGGTCAGCCTGGTGATGGGTATCAAAGAGGGCACGTTCTGCATGGAGCACTGGGTGTTATACGTAAACAATGAATCATGGAACACTACATCAAAAACTAATGATGTAATGTATGGTGATTAACATAACCTAATAAAATTAAAAAAAAAAAAAAAACCCAACCTTGTTTTTCCAGATTTAAGTCTGCAATGTTTCAAACATAAAAATTATAGTTATCCTCCTTATTCAGTCCCATGTTTTAATTGTTTTGCTTGAATCCAGTTTTTTCACTACTTCTGGAAATTTTTTTTACCCAGTTCAGTTTTATGATCTTAAGGTTATCAGAAACCTGTACAACTTTTTTACTCCATGAGTCTCACTGAAGCACATTTTTAAGAAGCTTTTATATGATTTTTAGAACACATTTTGTTTAATTTCTCATGAAATTTTTGAAATGTTCCTTAGGCCCTTTGGAATACCTTACACTATGGTCAGAAGACTT
>NW_028039913.1:0-480 GCF_054177405.1 Leptonychotes weddellii | reverse complement strand
TTTGATGTAGTTTTCCATGATTCATTGTTTGCGTATAACACCCAGTGCTCCATGCAGAGCATGCCCTCTTTAATACCCATCACCAGGCTAACCCATCCCCCTCCCCTCTAGAACCCTCAGTTTGTTTCTCAGAGTCCACAGTCTCTCATGGTTCGTCTCATTTCCCCCCTTCATTTTTCCCTTCCTACTATATTCTTTTCTTTTTTAACATATAATGTATTATTTGTTTCAGAGGTACAGGTCTATGATTCAACAGTCTTACACAATTCACAGCACTCACCATCAAAATGAAATGCTCTCTTACTAAAAGAGAATTGGAAAGTTTACCTACATAAAGTATTGTTTCTGTGGCTGTAATTATGTTCCACCAAATGTTGCTTCATGAAGTACCAATAAAAAGATGTATAAGTCCTTACCGAGATGAAATGTTGAGATAAAAATATTTCATCCAAAGTGGAGTATTTCTGTTGGTGAGGGTAT
>NW_028039912.1:0-481 GCF_054177405.1 Leptonychotes weddellii | reverse complement strand
TTTTTTTTTTAAAGATTTTATTTATTTATTTGAGACAGAGAGAATGAGAGAGAGAGAGCACATGAGAGGGGGGAGGGTCAGAGGCAGAAGCAGGCTCCCTGCCGAGCAGGGAGCCCGATGCGGGACTCGATCCCGGGACTCCAGGATCATGACCTGAGCCGAAGGCAGTCGCTTAACCAACTGAGCCACCCAGGCGCCCCGAAATATGGAATTATTAATGACCACAAAGAACCCATGCTACCATGGATGCCTTACAGAAGAATGCTGACTAGGAAAAGGGCTATCTCAAGAGTTGTGTCATTTTCCCCAACAGTATTTAGCTTCCCTGCGTAGGGAAGCTGATCCAGGGTTGGATTTTTTTCTGGGGGTTTGTAGCAAAATGGAAAAAAAACATGAGGAAATCAAGATCCATGGAGTTGAGAAGATCAAAGGAACATGTAGTAGACATTATTAGTTGGGAAGGCTTACCATCTCACAATTC
>NW_028039911.1:0-481 GCF_054177405.1 Leptonychotes weddellii | reverse complement strand
TACTATTATTGTATTGTTTTCTATTACTCCCTCAAGATCTTTTAGTATTTGCTTAATATATTTAGGTTATCCAATGTTGGTTGCATATATATTTATACAATTTATTATTATACATTTTTTATAAATTAACTCCCAATCATTATAAATTAACCTTTCTATCATTATATAATGACTGTTTTTCTCTTGTTAAAGTTTTTAACTGAAAGTCTGTTTTATGTGATATAGGTATAGCTAGTCTTGCTCTTTTGATTTTTATTTGCATAAAATATCTTTTCCATCCCTTCACTTTGAGTTTATGTGTATCCTTAAAGATGAGTGAGTCTCTTGTAGGCAGCACATAGTCTTATTTTTTATACATTTAGCCACTCTATGCCTTTTTTTTCAGTGTTTTTTTTTTTTTAAATTTTATTATGTTATGTTAATCACCACACAATACATCATTGGTTTTTGATGTGGTGATCCACGATCCATTGTTTTCGTA
>NW_028039910.1:0-481 GCF_054177405.1 Leptonychotes weddellii | reverse complement strand
GGATGGGTTAGCCTGGTGATGGGTATTAAAGAGGGCACGTTCTGCACAGAGCACTGGGTATTATGCACAAACAATGAATCATGGAACACTACATCTAAAACTAATGTAATGTATGGTGATTAACATAACAATAAAAAATTTAAAAAAAAGAATCCATTTTTGAGAGCAATTTGACAATATGTGATAAGGTTGCAGATGCATATAACCTACAACCCAGTCTCAGACTACGAGGTATTTCCTGGAGAGAAATCTGAAACAGGGAACACCAGGAGAGAGAAAAGGTGTGGATAATATACACACATATGAACATTTACTGCAACACTGTTTGGGGATAGTAAAAAATTGGTGCAAGATGTATCACCTAAATGAACATCTGTGGTGGAAAAGATGAATAAACTGGGATAATTCAAACTATAGAGAAGTTAAAACGAAGCATCTTTTGGATAGATTGACAGATGGGATTTCTGAAATGCTGAAGAAA
>NW_028039909.1:0-481 GCF_054177405.1 Leptonychotes weddellii | reverse complement strand
ATGGATCACTGGGTGTTATGCACAAACAATGAATCATGGAACACTACATCAAAAACTAATGATGTAATGTATGGTGATTAACATAACAATAAAAAATTTTAAAAATATACTTGTATTCCAAGAAAATAAACCATGATTTGAATCTGTAAAAAAAAAAAAATATCCTGCTTAGTCCCCCAGTCCTCCCTTCTCCTTCCATGGCAAGTATGAAGGATGTGAGTTCCAGATGGCAGTCCTTGGACATGGAGCATGGCTGGCAGACCTACCCCAGACTGAAAGGTGAGTAGGAAAGGAATGTTTACTGTGTTAAGCCAATGAGATTTTGCGATTTATTTGTTACTGCAGCTAAGCTTATTTTATCCCAACTAAATCCATACCCTTGTCCTTCTCATTTTCTTAAAGTCTAGAAAATAAATATCTCTTGTATTTCCCACAGCACCAAGGGTAATGTTAAGCTGATAGAAGTTTCTCCCCCGCCCTT
>NW_028039908.1:0-481 GCF_054177405.1 Leptonychotes weddellii | reverse complement strand
TACATGTAAGATACTGTGTAGTTTCCCATTAAATATCTCTTTAAGATACCGAAGAGATTGAGAAGAAACCCAGTAATGGCAAGAGATTGAGAAGAAACCCAGAGTAATGGCAAAATCATTAGGTAATCCCAGAATGGAGTCTCCAGTCAGAAGAAAACCTATTTCTAACTCTGATAGTAAATTTAATCTATTAACCTACAAAGAAATCATTAGCATGGAAGTTAAGAAAGAGAGGCAGTTGGCTTATCCTCAAGCCTGAATTTATCTTAGGGTTGAATAAGTGGAATAAAGAACAAAAGCACACATTGGCTTTTTCTGCCACAAACTAAGCAAGCCAAAAGAAAGAAGTATCAAGAAATTTAAAATGGTACCTCCTAAGACTCCATCAGTCAATCCAGAAACTTCAATAGCAGTAGTGGGCACCAGCAAAGAGAGAATTTAACAATGCAAGGAAGGAATAACAAGCTTTAGTTTTTGAGAG
>NW_028039907.1:0-481 GCF_054177405.1 Leptonychotes weddellii | reverse complement strand
CATGACCTAACTGATAATTGGGTCTCATTCTCATTTTATCCCCAGAACTTAATACAGTTTATGGCATGAGGTAACCACCCAGAAAATGTTTACTAACAAAAGACATCTAAGTGAATATTCTAAAAAGTGGCCTTGCGACACCTCGGAGAAGAAAAGATGGCGGAGGAGTAGGGGACCCTATTTCAACTGGCCCCCGGAATTGAGCTGGATATCTACCAGACCATTCTGAGCCCATGAAATCAGCCTTAGATGTAAGAAGATCTGGATCTCTACAAACAGAATATTGCAGGCAGTTGGTTTCGAGGTACGAAGCGGGGAGCCATGATTCTGCCGGCAGATATCAGATATCGGAGGATAAAAGGCAGTGGGAGGGAGCTTGTCCATGGGGACCCTACACCGCCGGTGAGCGACAGCCTCGTGCGCTGGGGATGGGGCACAGACTCGCAGACCAGTAGCGGGGGGGGAAAGGACTTTAGGGCAG
>NW_028039906.1:0-481 GCF_054177405.1 Leptonychotes weddellii | reverse complement strand
AAACAATTAAGAGATTTCCATGCAGACTATAGAAAGTGAAGGGCATCTCAAGTACAGGCATGTATACAAACATGACATAAGAATTGAACCATGTGTTTGGAAAATTTCCCATTATTTGACTAGAATATAACCTCAGTAGAGCAGGGATGCTTTTTAATTTGTTTATTTTTAAATTTCTTCCTAGGTCCTACTACAGAGCCTGGCTCACAGGGGGTAGTTATTTACTTGTTTATTTATTTTAAAGATTTTATTTATTTATTTACAAGAGGTGGGGAGGGCCAGAGGGAGAGAATCACGAGCAGACTCCATGTTGAGCTTGGAGCCCTACCTGTGGCTCGATCTCATGACCCTGAAATCATGACCTGAAGAGAAACAAGAGCCAGACACTTAACTGACTGAGCCACCCAGGTGCCCCTCACAGTTGGTGTTTAGTAAATCTTTATTTAATTAGATGTAAGTGGCTGAAACACATAATCTGAAG
>NW_028039905.1:0-481 GCF_054177405.1 Leptonychotes weddellii | reverse complement strand
GGTAGTACTGTTCAAATACTGGTTGATAAATATACATCCCTCCAGCAATTCCGAGGATGCTAGCAAAAAGCAGTTGTGGAAGAGTCAATCTCCCAAACATTTTTCAACAAATGCTATACAGTGCTTTTGCCACACCGTGGTTTTGAAAAATTACAGTCCACATCCAGGAAATATCTTCAGATCTGTGTGCAAAGAAAATGGAAAGCAAAGCAGTAACTTAGCACAACATCCTTTTAAAAGATTCCAGGTCACTACTTTGTTCCAGAGTGAATAGTATTTTCATCATAATATGTAAATATCACTTGATTTAACTAAAATAGGAATATAAATATACAGGGAATATGACAAATGAGGATTAGGGGATGGTGTAAGACAAAGCTAAATCCTATTATAGAATTTTCTCAATGGTTTTAAATAAATAATTCTTAAAATGGCAAAACTGGGGGAGAGGCTGGTAAGAGAAATCCTCTTTACACCTTGA
>NW_028039904.1:0-9734 GCF_054177405.1 Leptonychotes weddellii | reverse complement strand
TATTTAAAAAAAAAAAAAAAAAGAATTATGTAACTGCATGTGAGAAATTAATATGCTAAAAAAAGTCTAATTTTGACATAGCTTTTTTTTTTTTTTAAAGATTTTATTTATTTATTTGACAGAGACAGAGACAGCGAGAGAGGGAACACAAGCAGGCGAGTGGGAGAGGGAGAAGCAGGCTCCCCGCAGAGCAGGGAGCCAGATGTGGGACTCGATCCCAGGACCCTGGGATCATGACCTGAGCCGAAGGCAGTCGCTTAACCAACTGAGCCACCCAGGCGCCCCTTGACATAGCTTTTTATGCCAAAGTGATATTATTTAATATTCTCCAAACTGCTCTAGCTCAATCCTCTGACATAGTGATCAATAAGATGACAATTTGTCAGTGTGCAAAACAAGCAGACTTCCCCTCTATCCATGTGGTATATCTGAATGGCCCTGGGCTATTTTTACAGCAAGATTAATGGAATTAATCATGTATTTTCTAGGTCCAGCACAGAACACTTCCCACCTTGTGTTATGGCTATTTACATATATTTCTTCTCTTCTCTTCTCAACCCAGTTCCTGTAGGGCAGTAAAGAATGCTAAACATAGAATGCATTCACTCAATTGTTTTTGTTTTTTTTTTAGATTTCTTTTTATTTATTTGACAGAGACACAGCAAGAGAGGGAATACAAGCAGGGGGAGTGGGAGGAGAAGCAGGCTTCCCGCTGAGCAGGGAGCCGGATGTGGGGCTCAGGACCCTGGGATCAGGACCTCAGCCAGAGGCAGACGCTTAACAACTGAGCCACCCAGGTGCCCCCGTTCAATTGTTTTTGAACAAGTGAGTGAATGAACAAAAAGATGAACAAATACATGCGAGCCACACACTTTAACAGTCATTGGCTCTAATACTGGCAATATACTTTCCTACAGATTGGGCACTTCATGCTAAGGGCCGGATGGAGAGTAAGATTTACAACTAAGGAGTTAAGGTACTCCTCATCCCAGAACTGGACAAAAAGTCCTAATAACTCTTATTAAGCTATAAATTGAACTACCACATATTTCCAAAAGTACTGACTGTTCCCATTTAATCACCTCCCTCTTTACTCCCCTCCCAAAACCATACACATGTACACAGCTGGGATTTTCCTGCTTCTTCCTTAAATTTGTTAAACAATGCCTGATTAACAATCTAATGTAGAATGTAATAGAGCTGTATTTAAGTAGTACACACTGTGAAAAGCCTTCCGGCTACCATAGGAAACCAGTCTAGCTGAGTATTTAAAAAGAAGTCTAGGGCGCCTGGGTGGCTCAGTTGGTTAAGCGACTGCTTTCGGCTCAGGTCATGATCCTGGAGTCCCGGGATCGAGTCCCGCATCGGGCTCCCTGCTCAGCGTGGAGTCTGCTTCTCCCTCTGACCCTCCTCCCTCTCATGCTCTCTATCATTCTCTCTCTCTCTCTCAATAAGTAAATAAAAATCCTTAAAAAAAATTATTAAAAAAAAAAAAAGAAGTCTAGCCTGCTACAGCCAACTAGACCTGAGTTCTACACCTTCCTGGATGGCAACTGCATACGTGGTACTCAGGGCTGTGTCTGGCACATACTAAGCATGTAGTAAACATCTTCTGTATGAATGAATGAAATTGTCTGCTTTTCTTTGGCTCCTACCTAATCATCTTGCCCACATTTTGTATTAGAATTCCCATTTTCCCAGGTACAGATTTGAGTTCCACTGTGGGGACTAGGGGCAAGGCTCTAGATGAAAAAATAAGAGGGACAGTTGAAAATCCATCCAATTAGAGAAAGAGGAAAGTGAAGGGATTTATAAAAGACCAGAGCTTTTTTATGCAAAATATTACCTACGGGTTTGAGCTCTGTGCAGGTCAACTTAGTTCTCTTTCTTCTGTGGCCATGGTATGGTCCTAAACCTGTCATCTTCTGTTAATGTATGCCCTTAAAGAGGGAAGGGAATGCAAAGCAAGAAGGAAATCCAATACCAATTTTGAGGTGGGGGGAAGCCTCTCAAAACACAGGTTCTACTAAGTCAGTGATGTCATCTTTAAAGATGACATAACGTTTTAATGCACTCAAAGACCATGAAGATTATGAGCCTCCCTGATAATTCCCTGACTACAGGCAAAATAAATATCCAGAGATTAAATGAGGCAGGATATACTACTGTAAAATGTGGAAGCACAGGACCGCTTGGATCCTCCACAGTTCACATGAAAGTTCATTCTCTTGTTCAACAACCTTTTTATTTAAATGCTTTCTATATACCAGGAACTATTTTAGGGGCTGGAGATCCAAATTAGGGGCTAAAAGAATGTGAAGCATGAAGAATATCAGGAAATATTCGGAGGAGAAAGTTGCAAGAAATAATATGGGTAGAAACCTTCTCCGAACCCTGTAAGGCTCCAGAGTACTGACTAGTCTTTTTCTTCCTTGACAGATAACTTTTTGAAATAATGTAGGGGTGCCCTGGGTGGTTCAGGTGGTTAAGCATCTGCCTTCAGCTCAGGTCACAATCCTGGGGTCCTGGGATCCAGCCCCGTGTGTGTGTGTGGGGGGGGGGGTCTCTGCTCACCGAGGAGTCTGGTTCTCCCTCTCCCTTGCTCTCTGCCCTGCCCCCCCGCTTGTGCACACACTCTCTCAAATAAAATGTTTAAAAAAAAGAATAATCTATACCTCTACTTCTGTACAGAATTAAGAATGAACATTTAGAAACTTATATAGAAATTTGACATGGCCATGATCTCCAAGCCTGTCATCAGTGGACCTGTCTTGTTGAACAGAGTGTAGACCAATTAGGTTGTCATCCAACTCTCAGGGTACCTTGCACCTAATGCAAGCGACATACTAGTCACGCACAGCAGGACTGCTGTCAGATTGGAAATTACAGATACTGTGCTTCACCACAGACATTCGAAAAGCACTGGTCTATACCACACTGTTTCCACTTCATCACTTGTTCAGTCTTCAAGCCATTTCAAACTGGCATCAGCCCTCCCCATTCTGCTGAAAATGCCACAGGAAATGTCACTGACCTTCTTACGGCCAAGTTTGGTGGATTCTTTTATGTCCTCATGGTATGTGACATCTCCAGCATTTGACACCCTTTGTTTCTGTAACATTACGGAAGTTGTGTTCTCCCACCTTGCCGACAACTCCTTCTTTCTGTCCAGGCTTCTCTTCTGCCTACTCGTTGGCCTGTTTCTCTTCTCATGTTACACTCACACAGATTACTGCTGGGCAATCTTACTGATGTTCCATGGTTTCGACTATACACTGTTGACTTCTAGATCTCTATTTCCAGGGTTATAAACTTGATGGTACATTAATGTGCTTAGAATATTTACAAAAGAAATCAGTTTAAATTAAAAAAGCAAGATAAACAGAGAATCCATTTTCTTTTACAATTATTTTCAGAAATTTATATTACTTAGCCCCAGAAACCATTTTTAATCCAAATGAAATCATATAGGAAACTCTAATATACAAAACAAAATAAAAGCAGTTCCTCTGAAATGGATGTGAGCCCTATTCACTTAGTCCTTTACTTCTTGGGGCTCTCAGGTAATAGCTAAACCATGGGGTTTCTTTTCTTTCTTTCTTTTTTTTTAAAGTAGGTTACATGCCCAACATGGGGCTTGAACTCACAACCCTGAGATCAAGAGTCATATGATCTACTGACTGAGCCAGCCAGGATTTTTTTAGGATTTTTTAACTTGGGGTCTTTGGATGCCCAAGGGATCCCTGGAAAGAATTCAGGGGACCTATGAAAAATTACATCTTTTTTTAAAAAAAGATTTTATTTATTTGAGAAAAAGAGAGAGTGCGTGAGAGAGAGCAAGAGGGGAGGGGCAGAGGGAGAGTGAGAGGCAGATTCCCCACTGAGCAGGGGCTCAATCCCAACCCTGGGATCATGACCTGAGGCAAAGGCAGACACTTAACTGCTGAGCCACCCAGGTGCCCTGAAAAATTACATCTTTATTTTAACTAACCACTACTTGAAATCTATTACTTCCTTAAACTATGAATATAGACCAAAAAAAAGTTATGAATATAGACCATAAACCACAGTACTATCAGCAGTACTTACGGGCTCGTCACCAATAGAAATCACACATTCAAATCATATTATGTTATTGCAGATCTCAAAGTATCATTTACATTCATCACTACATATTATGGTAGTTATTATATTACCACTAGACACTTATATAATGTGTTAATAAAAAAGCATACAGATTAAGGTATCACTTTTGATGGATATATTTTATATATATAAATACATATATATGTAAATTTTAAAACATTCTAAGTAGGGATCCATGGTGCAAGAGGCTAAGAACCCCTGTAGAAACTCAGGGTTCTGTGACAATTACCCACATGGAACACATAACTCCAAAGTTCTCTACTTTGGTCCTAGTCCTTCTCCAAAAGGCTGTAATGGAAGTGGTGATTAAAAAGGCCCTTTTTTGTTCTTTATTTTATTTTTATTATTATTATTATTACTTACCTATTCATGAGAGTCAGACAGAGAGAGAGAGAGGCAGAGGGAGAAGCAGGCTCCCCGCCTAGCAGGGAGCCTGATATGGGACTCGATCCCAGGACCCTGGGATCATGACCTGAGCCGAAGGCAGAAGCTTAACCATCTGAGCCACCCAGGCGCCCTGTTCTTTATTTTAAAGAGATATTCAGTGAAGAAAGTGGCTGTTGGAATCTCATTTCAAATAACTCTGAGGGGAAAATGTCTTGATTTTTTAAAAAAACATTCTTCTCTAAGCTATTTAAAGCATACTTCTATGAAATTTTTTCTCTTTCAATTCTTTTTTCCTGTATTCCCTCAATGCTTATTCAATTGCTTATCACTGAATACTTATTAGTTCACAGGTCTATTTTGTCTTGCCAACTGGATTATAAAAGTGCCCTTGAGAAGTTTATTTCTCAGGATGGTGAGAATAGTGTTCTACAAATAGACATTCAATAAATGTTTCCTGATGTGTATAAGGCCTTTCACAAAAGTGAACTTACTTACCATAAAAGCAATAATAAAAACCAATATGGTTAAGCAATGTTTATTACAAGGTGCTGAAAAAAGAGGAATCTTTGGTTCTGGATAGTATTTTGTGAAAGGAATTAAGATATATGTTTATAAATAGCTTTTATTTACTAGTAAGAATTAAAAATCTTCCTTAATAAAAAGTGGTCTTTCAGATAATCTGAAAATTCCATTTTCTATCACCGGCAGAGTGGGACAGGCTTTCTCTAATGAGCAGATTATATGAATATTGCTAAATTCTTTTTGATCCAGGAATTCAGCCATGATTTTTAAAACTATAAGATAAATTCTACGTCAAAGATGTTATTTATATCTATAGTAGTTTTAACTTTTTCTTATCTATTGAAACCATTGTTTTATGAACATTACTGCCAATCAGGTTTGTAAATCTAAATTCAAGTAGCAGATGTATGACTTTTTAACCAATGGTTTATTTCAAAATGCTACTTTCATTAAAAAGGTGTTAACATTTTTTCTTTCCACATTTACAAATTTCCTATTAAGTCTCTTCTGAGCCAATCTGATGTTTAAATGATCTTAAGTGTCAATAATACTAAAAATATAGCTAACAATTTCCAAATAGTGGTTAATTTTTTTAACCATTAATTAACCTTTAATTTGGAAATCAATCAAGCCCTGTCACTTCTACATACCTCTTAAATACACTCATCCCAAGTGCATTTGCCACTGCCTTAATTCAGGCCTCCTAACTGCCTCCGATTTCCTCACCCTCCCATACATTCATTCTCAACATGGTCATAAAACGATCAGACTTGGGTTTCAGAAAGATCATGACACTCCTCTGCTTAAAACCCTGCACTGGCTCCTTATCAGGCACAGGTTTCATGTTCGTTAGCACGGTATCTATGGCCCTCAGTGATATGGCTCACACTCACCTCTCCTGCACTTCTCTCATCACAGGGCTTCAGGCTAAACTAAGAAGCTGTGAGGAACTACTTGCAGGGCCTCTGCAAGGTTTTTCCTTTCCCCAGAGCAATCCTCTCACACTGAGTTCTGGTCAACTCTATCACACTTCACAACCCAGCTCACACATTACTTCTGTAAGGCCTTCTTGAACCCCATCCAACTTCAATGTTAATCATCCCTCTTCTATGCCTTGTAACATATCATCATACTTACCACACGGCATTGTAATTGTTTAAATGCTTGCCTCTCCTGTATCACCACAGACTTTCTGAGACCGTGAAAGGCGCTTCATGTTTGTTGAATTGAACTAAATTTGATCTAATGATCTGAGTAATTGGGAAACAGAGATGGGATGTTTCCAGAATGATTCATAGTGGCCAGGATGATCATGTTTCTCCACAGCAAACATAAATCTTATCTTATGTTTCTTTAATCACAAGGATTACCAGACCCTCTTGGAATAGCACACAGAACACAAATGCTTAAATATAGATAGCTTCTGGCTTAGTGCAAAATATATACATTATGTTTTATCTTAAATCTTTTAGCAGAATACAAAGTAGAGTAAAGGATGGCTTATTTACACTGTGTACTAGGAACTAGTATTTATTCACCCTTATCATACACATACCATGAGAAAAGGAGGGTCCTGATATATTGGAAACTATATGAAAGTTATGTAAGGGGTGCCTATAATCAAGTCTCAATGAAACCAAACTAAATGGCATAAAAAATACAGGGAAATTCTGTGGCTTCAAATATTTATGGTAGACTGCACCAAGACATACAGCAAGCATTCAGGTAGGTGGGATGCATAATTTTCTAGATCCAAATCTGCTCCTCTGTGACTACAGACACAACAAAGTTCTCTTTCTGGGGTAAAAAATACTAAGGAATTGACACAAACAATATTGAAAGATAGTCTTCCCTTTTACCAGCACACACTAATGACTTAAAAACTAGTTTTAGCTACAGATATCTCCGTATTAGTCATAAGAGCTTAACAAATAATTTGTCTGCAATATTTAAAATTCGTTCGATTTAACTTTGCTCTTTTCTGTATTTTGCAGATTCTACACTAAACACGTTATTTTTGAAATAAAAATATAATCATTTAAAAAAAGTTATGCAGAAAAGTATCAACCATGTTAGCCTAGCCCATTTTTTAGGGTTTTTCAATGAGAATGTCATTAGAGTTTCTGTTTTACCTAAGGCTCATTTTTTAGAATTCTATTCATTATTTTACATATTGCCAAGAGAAAATCTGAATGAAATAAAATATCCAGCTCAGAGAAGAAAACTTTTTTGTTGCAGTGGCAATGACACTGAATGACACTTCAACTAATCCCAAAACTTTTTTCTATAGCCAGGACACAAGATTATCTATCTAATTCAATCACCTGGTATTTCTTAAAAATTGCTATTCAGTGATAACTATAAGGCATTTTTCTTTAGCAGATAGATAAAAACAAAGCCAAAATTAGGAGGTAAAAACTGTTAAATCAACCTCATACCAAATTTAATTCTAATGCAGCAATTATTCAAAATGTACACATGACTCAATATGCAATAGTATTAAAAACTGTAAATCAACAATTTTACTTTTAAAAATCAACTAAGGCCTAAAAAACCCAGATACATTCTAAAACCTAAATATATTGCAAATTAGGAAAATGACTAACACCAAGTTTTGTTAGTTCCCCATCCCCCTCATGTAAACGACTTTTTGAAATAGAAACTATAAACTATGCATCTCTTCATAACACAATTATCAATAAGCAGTAACGAGTAAAGGGATTGTCACTTTCTTTCTAGTTCTTTGATCCATAGATTTTTTATTATTTTTAAAAAAGATTTATTTATTTTAGAGAGAGAGCACACAGGGGAGGGGCAGAGGGGAGAGAATCTCAAGCAGACTCTCCACCGAGCACGGAGCCCAACACCAGGCAATCTAACAACCCTGAGATCATGACCTGAGCTGAAATCAAGAGTCAGACGCTTAACCAATTGAGCCACGGGTGCCCCATAGTTTTGGGGGTTTTTTTTTTTAAGATTTTATTTTTAAGTAATTTCTACATCAGTGTGGGGCTTGAACCTACAACCCCAAGATCAAGAGTTACACACTCCAACTGAGTCAGCCAGGCATCCCTGATCCATAGCTTTATTTTATACACAAAAGGTTTACACATTCATTTGCACATAAAATTCTTTTACACTTATTTCATGAAGTCTACAACTCTTTCATATCTTATTCCTTGTACAGTATAGCAAAGTTTTATGATCTCTAGAACAAAGTACTCTACTGCCATTTTTACCTTTGATAAAACTAATTATGCCAATTTGGGAACTGACTTTTTTATCTGGTGATTTAGTTTGCTGCTAATAAAAAAAGGCCCCATCAGCTCACAGAAACACATAGAAACTATGGGCAATATGCCCAGGAATTTTGTGATTCACTCAGTAACTATCAACTTCCCAAAGGAAATATTTGAAATTCCACTATTAAGAATATATAAAATGAGGAAAAAGTACTACAAGAAGATAGTAACATTAACTTAAGTGCTTTTTCATGTTAGAAAATTATACACTTGAGGGGCACCTGGGTGGCTCAGTCGTTAAGCATCTGCCTTCGGCTCAGGTCATGATCCCAGCGTTCTGGGATGGAGCCCCACACTGGGCTCCCTGCTCAGCAGGAATCCTGCTTCTCCCTCTCCCACTCCCCCTGCTTGTATTCCCTCTCCCGCTGTCTCTCTCTCTGTCATATAAATAAAATCTTTAAACAAAAAAAATAATAATAAAAAAAATAAAAATTATACATTTGAACAAAAATCTGTTCCAAATTTTCATGTTATCTGTTCTAAACTTTCATGTTATGCCGAATAAACTACTAAACCACTGTGTATGCATAATCAAATTAGCTGTCAGAAGTCAAGAGTAAATGGAAGTATTTATAAGATCTAGATGAAGAGTAATCAAAGCTACTTCCAAGTGAACACATCTAGGGAACATTTAAGAAAAACCTAATAAGCTAAAAAAAAATGAGCCTATTCACTTTCTTATACACAATTCAAACAAACTGGCTTTCCAAGTCCACAGGAGATGAAAAGCATTAAGAGAAGCTGGTATAAGTAAAGGATAGTGTTAATAGCAAAATGCAGTATCTTAGAGTTTACAAGTTTTAAAGTCAAAAGGAAAGCTAAAGGGGCACCTGGGTGGTTTAGTCGGTTAGGTGGTTTAGACCGTTAAGTGTCTGACTCTTGATTTCGGCTCAAGTCATGATCTCAGGGTTGTGAGATCAAGCCCCGCGTTGGGCTCCGCACTTGGTGTGGAGCCTGCTTATTGTCTCTCTCCCTCTCCCTCTCCTCTGCTTCTCTCACTCTCCTTAATCAAAAAAAAAAAAAAAGAAAAGAAAAAGAAAAATAGTTACCAAAACAAATGCATAAAAAAATCCAAAGTTGACTGTTCTGAGGTTAATTACTTAAAACTAACCATATACTTCAAGAGAAGCTTAGTCAGCATACTACTACCTTATAAAATTGAAATTGGGGGCGCCTGGGTGGCTCACTTGTTAAGTGTCTGCCTTTGGCTCAGGTCATGATCCCAGGGTCCTGGGATTGAGCCCCACATTGGGCTCCCTGCTCCACAGGAAGCCTGCTTCTCCTTCTCCCACTCCCCCTGCTTGTGTTCCTGCTCTCACTCTCTGTCAAATAAATAAAATCTTAAAAAAAAAAATTGAAATTAATGACGAGTCTTTC
>NW_028039903.1:0-481 GCF_054177405.1 Leptonychotes weddellii | reverse complement strand
TACATCTAAAACTAATGATGTAATGTATGGGGATTAACATAAGAATAAAAAAAAAAAGAGTAAAAAAAAAAAAATGGTGAGCAAAACAGATAGATTCCAGGAGGCAATGCATGAGTCAAATAATCTCCCAAATATACCCAGGGTTGTAGTGTTTTATTTATGAGCTACGTCCCTAAAGGCCAAGCATAATTCAAAACTCAAATAATTCCAGAACAATGAGCCACAAAAATGAATGACTAAGGAAAGAGTTAAGGTATAGGCAGGGAGAGATAGGAGGCCCCTGATTCCCCTGACTAGACTCACACAGGGGGCTATGTGACCAGGCTCCCAGAAATCCCAGATGTGGAAATGCTGAGGGGTACAAAACCAGAAAGAAGGGGACATAAG
Organism: Leptonychotes weddellii; assembly: GCF_054177405.1. Classification (NCBI taxonomy): domain Eukaryota; kingdom Metazoa; phylum Chordata; class Mammalia; order Carnivora; family Phocidae; genus Leptonychotes; species Leptonychotes weddellii. The sequence goes on along the minus strand of NW_028039903.1, from coordinate 94 downwards.
GAGACCACTTGTTTGTCTTAAATGATATAGACAGGTATTTTCATGATAGTTACAAATTGACCACTGAAAATTACCAAGTAACTTTGTAGAAGTA
>NW_028039902.1:0-481 GCF_054177405.1 Leptonychotes weddellii | reverse complement strand
TGACAACATGGGTGAATCTGGAGGGCATTATGCTAAATGAAATGAGTCAGAGAAAGACGAATACCATATGGTATATATGGAATCATATGCGGAATCTAAAAAAGGGGGGCATCAAACTCACAGAAACAGAGTAGAATAGTGGTTGCCTGTGGCTGGAAGGTGAGAGAAATAGGGAGATATTGATCAAAGTGTTCAAACTTTCAGTTATAAGGTGAATATGTTCTGAGGATCTCACGTACAGCATGGTGACTATAGTTAAAAATATTGTATTATATACCTGAAATTTGCTGAGAGTAGTTCTTAAGAGTCCTCACCAAAAAAACAAAAACAAAACCAAAACCAAAAGGTAACTATGTGAGATGAATATGTTAATTAACTCGATCGTGATGATCATTTCACAATGTTTACTTGTATCAGATCATCACATTGTACACTTTAAGCAGATACAATTTGGGGCGCCTGGGTGGCTCAGTCGTTAAGC
>NW_028039901.1:0-481 GCF_054177405.1 Leptonychotes weddellii | reverse complement strand
TGTCTGTGATTTACACCACCCAGTCCATAGCATTTTGGCATGGCAGCTCGCGCTAAGACACAAAGGTGAAAACGTTATGCTCAGGCTACCCTCAAGTCTTAGAAGATATTGGATACATTTAGTGTCTTTCCTGTATTAAACTGGACAGAGGAAGAGAGTTCCCCTCATTTCTATGGCTCAGATGCACATCCCCAGGTGACCCAAAGCAATAGGCCTCTCACACATGACGTTTACAACCTTGTCACCCCACAATGAAGCCCACTAAGCAACTAGGCCTACACAGAGGACTCCCAATCAGGATTCTGGGGTATACAGAGTATACTCCCCCAAATTCATGTCTACCCAGAACCTTACAATGTGACCTTATTTGGAAATACGGTCTTTGCAGGTGTAATTGGTTAAGAATCTGGAGATGAAGTCATCTTGGATATATAGGGTGAGCCCTAAGTCCAACAACTGGTGTCCTTATAAGGAGAGGATG
>NW_028039900.1:0-481 GCF_054177405.1 Leptonychotes weddellii | reverse complement strand
TGAATCATGGAACACTTCATCTAGAACTAATGATGTAATGTATGGGGATTAACATAAGAATAAAAAAAAAAAAAAGAAAAGAAAAAGAAAACCAAACCTGGTGGTATCACAATACTAGACTTCAAGTTAAATTACAAAGCTGTAATCATTAAGACAATACAGTACTGGCACAAAAACAGACACATAGATCAACAGAACAGAATGGAGGACCCAGAAATGGACCCTCAACTCTATGGTCAACTAATCTTCAACAAAGCAGGAAGGAATATCCAATGGAAAAATGTCAGTCCCTTGAATAAATGGTGTTGGGAAAATTGGAGAGCCACATGTAGAAGAATGAAACTGGACCATCTTCTTACAGCATACACAAAGATAGACTCAAAATGAATGAAAGACCTAAATGTGAGACAGGAATCCATTAAAATCCTAAAAAACACAGACAGCAACTTTCTCAACCTCAGCTGCAGCAACTTCTTGCTAA
>NW_028039899.1:0-481 GCF_054177405.1 Leptonychotes weddellii | reverse complement strand
CATGCCCAGTGGGGAGTCTGCTTGGGATTCTCTCTCCCTCTTCCTCTGCCCCTTCCCCTACTTGCTTTCACTCTCTTTCTCTCTCTCTCTCTCAAATAAATAAATAAATGTTAAGGGGGAAAAATGAGCTTTGGGGGAGGAAAAGGAGAATTTGGGTGGCATAGAGAACAGCAGGTATCAATGTGGAGCCCTGCAACCTCCCTGCCCCCCACAGAAAACACTGGAGGAAACGTGTCATCATGACACTGGGGGCTGGATGGAAAATTCAGTTCGTAGTGGGGAAACTTGGCTTTCAGAACCAGCTCTTCTATTGATTGCCCCGGGGAACTTGCCTTCTAGCTCAAGTAGAGATGCCATCTGAACCTCAAGTAGAGATGCCATCTACATTAGAAGATTAGGGAAGTGGGGGACGGAGCAAGATGATGGAGGAGTAGGAGACCTGGATTTCGTCTGGTCTCAGGAATTCAGCTGGATAGGGATC
>NW_028039898.1:0-481 GCF_054177405.1 Leptonychotes weddellii | reverse complement strand
AGTAAGAAGTCAAAGGAAATCTGAAGGTAGATCTTTAGTCACACCTATATTCAAACATTGAAATAATATCAAGGGAGCTTTTTTGTTTTTCACTGTTTAAAAGGATATACTAATACATCAGCCATAGCAACATATTTAAGTATGCCCTAGAAATCTAAGATAGTAAATAATTAGGTAATCTATACAACCTGTTCTCATCTTTAGATTCACATTTTAACAGTTTCTAAGCAAACTAATATCCAACATGAAAGGTATTCCATAGTCATAATAGTTTGAGTTAATTATTTTATATCAATGTTTTAATTAATGTTGAGTCTGGCAAACTTTCAGTTTTTGTACTGTGCCCTAAAGACTCAGCTAGAGATTCATGTTGAAGTCAGCACACACATATTTAGGAGATACCAAGAGATTTAAAACTACATAATCCTGGGTTTACACGCTTTCTTTTTTTTTTTTCCACTTTTATTTTTTTTATTTTTTT
>NW_028039897.1:0-481 GCF_054177405.1 Leptonychotes weddellii | reverse complement strand
GCAGGTTAAATGCCCTTTTTAGCTAAATAAATGCAAGGCAATTAGGTAAAGATTGCCTAGGGAGTGAGACAGAATAGGGCCCCTTTTTGTAAACAGTATTGCCACTCCAAATGGAATTGTTACTTAGGGAAAGTTACAAAACGGTGCCTGAAATCAAGGAATTTCTTGGGTGGAAGAGGAATAAAAGACCTTGTATCTTATTGAATCTTCTTTTTCACATTGACATGGTCTCAATCAAGGTCTCTAGCAGGAAGGGGCTTCAAGTGGGAACTTCTGAGAAGTGGCGGGAAGGTCTGCCCTGGGACCTGGACTCCACAGCAGGGTTTGAACAGAAATGGGAGAAAGGCCCAGTTCTGGTGCATACTGGGGATGAATGCAAAAGTCCCCCCTCATCCTGCCTTCCCAGCGTGGTGGACTTCCTCCGGATTCAAGCTCGCTCTTCCTTTATGTCAGAACTACCGCAGGCTTTGCAGAGATCTTG
>NW_028039896.1:0-481 GCF_054177405.1 Leptonychotes weddellii | reverse complement strand
CTTAGGTTTTGAGAGTCTGAATGGTTTGTCTCAGCCATTGGTATTACCTCAGCGCCTACTGATGAGTAATAAGGGAGCAAGAGAAGAGAAAGGAAACCCTAGAGGAACCCAAGCCCTTACAGTACCGAGGCAGAGGGTTCCTGTAGTAAAAGTAGCATGAGAACTGAAAGAGACATCTGCTAAAGCACAGAGGTTAGGATAGAAATATGAGGGCAGTGTTGCATACAAGAAACCCCCCAGACACTCTAGGCCTGGCACTGAGAACCTTTCCTACTCCTGTTCTTTCGTGAAAGCACTTGGTAAAAAGAATTGTCAGGAGAAGGCAGAGTGTCTTTTCTGTCTGTGGTTCTCAAGGATTCTAAATTGCCATGTCAGTTCACCCGTGAACTTTTTTTTTTTTTAGCATTTAAAAAATTTTTTTATTGTTATGTTAATCGCCATACATTACATCATTAGTTTTTGATGTAGTGTTCCATGATTC
>NW_028039895.1:0-481 GCF_054177405.1 Leptonychotes weddellii | reverse complement strand
ACATCGGGGTGCACGTACCCCTTTGGATCCCTACATTTGTATCTTTGGGGTAAATACCCAGTCGTGCAATTGCTGGATCGTATGGTAGCTCTATTTTCAACTTTTTGAGGAGCCTCCAGACTGTTTTCCAGAGTGGCTGCACCAGCTTGCATTCCCAACCAAGGACGGTTCTAATCCAGGACTATTATTTGGTAAAAAGAGCATTAGAAAAGTTTTCTTGATTCCTCTACTTCTTTATCTGGCTACCCTTGAATCCTCTCCTTTGTGCATGAGAGTCTGTACTTTTTTTTTTTTTTTTTTGAGAGTCTGTATTTCTGTTAAGTTCTTCTAGAAGGTGGGCCATGGGCTGAGACTTTCAGTAGGATAGTCATCAGCAGGAAACTTTCTTTTTTTCTTTCTAATTAAAAATGTAGCCAAACAAAACCTGCAGGAGCCACTCAGCTGCTCAGAGGGAGGAGGGTCTGGTGTCTTAGTGAGTCCT